>NC_029787.2:131349985-131355252 GCF_000816755.2 Arachis ipaensis | reverse complement strand
AGAATAAAAAATATAGAAAATCTTAAATTATGATTTTAATTTTTTTATTTAAAAAAGTAAACTCGCAATTTATATATACATCACACTTATAGAATATACTAATTTAAACCCATATTAATATATGACACAATTTTATCCGTCATGTAAAAAATAATTAGCAGAAAAACTACGAATATATTTTTTATGAGGTTAACTACGATTTTGGTCCTTAAAATATAAGTTGAAAAGTTTTTTGTCTCAAATTTTTTTTTTTTGCATATAAAATCTAACTTGATTTTAAAATCGTCCTTATCTTAAGGTAGGGGTGGCAAGCGGGGAAGCCCGACCTCGCCTCGCTTAGTGAGGCGGTCCCAGAATTCCGCCCTGCTTAACGGCGGGCCAGCGGGCTAAACTTTTGTTATGAATAATTTAGTTCAAAATTTTAAAATTTAAATAAAAAAATAATTTTATAACTTAATTTTAAATTTTAGAAACGATTTTGTATAAAAAATAATTAAGAACGAGCAAATTTTTTAATCTATATTTTAGAAACTAAAATCATAGTTAATCTTTTAAGAGAAGAAAAAAATAAAAGGAGAAAGGGGGAAAACTATTGGTCCCTTTATCCAGTGAGATAATGTAAAGGGAAAGCGAGAGGAATCTGAATGAGAAGCACGTGGCATAATGTTGTGTATTTACAGATTGGCCTCGTGGAAATGTTGTCTTGTCCTCTGGTTTCGTAACATTTCTCTCTTCTTTGACTGACATTTTTAACTGTATTTTAAATTTGTCTTAATGCATATGCATACAAATATCAACCAATCTCAGTTATTGTCTGGTAAGTGTGATTCACCTCGGAGTATAACCTGCGTAATTATCTTTTTATCTCTTTTATTTTCTAAAATAAGAAATAAGTAAAAATCAAATATATTTATTGACTTTGAAAACCCTAAAATAGAAATCATACTTTTCTCTATTTAAAAATTAGAAAAATGTTTAGGGGCTATGTTTAGGTAACAGGAACAGAAATTAAACAGGATATATCATTTTCTTTATCTTTTACTATTAACTTTAGGAAAAAACAAAACCCTCCGCTTCTTGTTTGATTGTAGTTCATATGATATATTTTAAATAAAAATTTATATATAATTGCTTCGTTTAAAATTAATAAATAATTTAATATGTTTAATTAAATTAATTTTTAATTATTAATCTCGCATAAAAATGATGGTGTCTCAATTATTCAATTTCAACTTATATTTTATATAAGCGATTAAGCCCATCGATAGTGGTGTTCATTTATTTCTTTTTTGTCGGATATATTCATTAAACCCAAGTACCCAACTATCCAAGTCCAACTGTACAATGAGACAATATAAAAAGAAAATTGAGACCAGAAAGAAACGTACAACTGAAAGAGGGCCCAACTGCATTTGATGGTTATATGTTCCCACAAACAAGAAGTTTTTAACAGCAAGACGTATGGTTTTGTACTTTCGTAAAATTAAGTAAATTATTATTATTATTATTATTATTATTTGTTACTCAATTACTCTACTTCGACGGCTGCTCCCTCCGATCCAACCTTGTTTTTCACTTATTCCTCTCCCAACAACATGCTAAATCAAAATAAAATGGGAAAGGCAGTAGTATAAGTTAATGCTTGTTGAATTCAAAACCAATAAAAAAATAAAATAATTAGAAAGAAAACAACTGGAAGAAAAAGGGGAAACAATGGTAATAGAGGGGAACTGCCACCTTCGATATATATAAGGAACTACCTAGTAAGACATCCATGACCTCAAAATAGAAGCACTCTCCGCAGATCCCAGATTATACAATGACTTAATGTCTCAACGACCCTCAATCCATTCAAAACACATCAACAATAAACAAGTCAACGTATTTTGACTGTTCCACAATTTAAAGCAGCTTAAGCAGCAGCCTCCTCTTCTTCCTCTCCATATTCTTCCTCATCAGCAGTAGCATCCTGGTACTGCTGATACTCTGCAACTAGATCATTCATGTTACTCTCAGCCTCGGTGAACTCCATTTCGTCCATTCCCTCTCCAGTGTACCAATGCAAGAAAGCCTTGCGCCTGAACATTGCTGTGAACTGCTCACTAACTCTCCTGAACATCTCCTGAATTGATGTTGAGTTGCCAATGAAGGTGGATGCCATCTTGAGACCCCTAGGTGGAATATCGCACACGCTAGACTTCACGTTGTTAGGTATCCACTCCACAAAGTAAGAAGAGTTTTTGTTTTGCACATTTATCATCTGCTCATCCACTTCCTTGGTGCTCATCTTACCACGGAACATTGCCGAGGCAGTCAGATAACGACCGTGGCGTGGATCTGCAGCACACATCATGTTCTTGGCATCCCACATCTGCTGAGTCAATTCAGGCACAGTCAAGTTGCGATACTGCTGGGAACCTCTTGATGTCAAGGGTGCAAACCCAACCATGAAGAAATGGAGACGAGGGAAGGGGATAAGGTTGACAGCAAGCTTTCTAAGATCAGAGTTCAGCTGCCCAGGGAAACGTAGACAACAAGTAACTCCACTCATGGTAGCAGAAATGAGGTGGTTAAGGTCACCAACTGCAATAAGAAGAAAAATAGATATAAAATACATTATGAGTTCAAATTAGACAAGCAAACAAAACCAATGATTGCACAAGTTCAACAACCATAACCACAGGTATGAGTGAGACACAAGACACAAACCCACTTGAATCCTCCCACTAACGTGATATATACTCCTATTTTAATATTCAAAATTGAATGGTCAAGGAAAATGAAAACTTCGTCTTAATCATTACTTAACACATTTTTTACCTCAAGCAAATAAATACATCAATATTATCCATACAGCAAGAATAATAATCATAAATTTCACTAACTGTACTAAAATTCAAATAGAAACTCACAAGTTGGTGTAGCAAGCTTCAAAGTGCGGAAGCAGATATCATAGAGAGCTTCGTTGTCCAAGACCATGCATTCATCAGCATTTTCAACGAGCTGATGAACAGAAAGTGTGGCATTGTATGGCTCTACAACTGTGTCCGACACCTTGGGGGATGGAAAGACGGAAAATGTCAACATCATACGGTCTGGATATTCTTCCCGGATCTTTGAGATGAGAAGGGTTCCCATGCCTGAGCCAGTACCACCTCCCAAAGAGTGGCAGACTTGAAATCCTGTTCATATATTCAACATATAACTCAATTGCTTAGCCACAGTTGCAAATAACGCAACGTGATTAAATTTTGACAGATATGCAAGAAGTTCAATAAGAAACCAAAAACGATTTTTCAATTGCCATGCACCAACACTAAATAAATGCCAATGTATAGTCCAATGATTAAATTTATGGAATCGAATTTTTACATAACGATATGAAACATACAAAAGCTTAAAGCTGTATTCTAAATCTCTAATAAAACACATTACAGATATTTAATAAAAATAAAACTCGTATCAATGCCAAAGACAGAAAAATATCTTCAGACTATCAGCATATGTTATGGTAAACAAGAGACGGATTAGAACGAAAATGATGTGAAGAAATCCACATTCCACGAATAATGTTGAGACCAACCAAAAAAAAGTTCTAAAATCACAGACTGCAACTAAACAACAAAGCTTGGTCCCCGACACCAAAGTTCAGTGAACAGATTACAGATTATAACCAATCCAAGGCACGTAAAAGAAAATCAAGGGAAAAACTTGAACACAATTTATATCAACGCGAATCAAATTCAGGGGAAAAAATTGCTTGGAACGAGGACCTAAATTGCATTAAAATAAAATAATAATCCAGAAACAACAATTGGCTCCTGAACGATACTAAAATGAAACACAAGAATACAATAAATCGAAGAAGAAAGAATGAAAGAAAGAGAGAGATAGCGAATTGAATACCCTGCAAGCAATCGCAATTCTCGGCCTCCTTCCTGACAACATCCAAGACGGAGTCGATGAGCTCAGCTCCCTCGGTGTAGTGACCTTTGGCCCAGTTGTTACCCGCACCTGACTGCCCGAACACGAAATTATCGGGGCGGAAGATCTGCCCAATCGGACCGGATCTAAGAGAATCCATGGTTCCAGGCTCCAGATCCATCAAGACGGCGCGTGGGACGTACCTTCCGCCGCTGGCCTCGTTGTAATAGACATTGATGCGCTCGAGCTGGAGCTCTGAATCGCCGCTGTACTTTCCGGTGTGATCAATGCCGTGCTCGTCGCAGATCACTTCCCAGAATTTGGCACCAATCTGGTTGCCGCACTGGCCACCCTGGATGTGCAAGATTTCTCTCATTTTCTCGGGAAAGTGACGAAAGGTGGAGAGCGGAGAGAGATGATAAAATAACGAAAGGTGATATTCTTTTTCCTTTACTCTCCCTTGCGCTTTGGGGGAGGGAGGGTAGAATTTAAAAGGCGTGGTTTGGATTGTAATTATGGCGTGGTTTAAGGGTTAATTTTATGACGTGTGGTGGTGCTTGTTCTTTTCTTCCATTATGAGCTGTGGAGCCGCCCAATTCTTCTCTTCTCGTCTAAAAATATCCCACGATGGATAACAACCCAACAATCGTTATTGACTTTATGATTACAGTTACACATTTGACATCACTCATCCCTATCACCCTATGCTATTTACACTCAAATCAAATATAGACCACTCCAATTTGGATAGTCCTTAAACAGATTCACATTTTTGTTCTGTCACACGCTTCCGTACATGCCACCTGTCAACGTCTGTGCATTTTTGTTTTTGGGCCGGTTTAAGCCCAACTCAAAAATATGATACTTCCCCAATGCCCCATACATGAAAATTTCATTATTGAAAAAATTGGTTTTTTGACCAAAAAAAAAAAAAAAAATTGGTTCGATTTATGTTTTTATTTTTTAATATTTTTTATTTTCAAGACTTTTATACAAAAATAGGAGGTGAAAATGATACCATTAGTATTGGACTAGTCCAATTAGAGAATTATACCATAAATAGAAGTATGATGTAATAATGTAGGAGATGCATGATGTAATTGAAAACTCTACTTTCTCTCTTTAGTTCTAATCTTAGAAATTTCTCTTCTATTCTCTTTAATTATCTCTAATTCTCTCTAGTTCTTGATACAAATTCGTATAAAAAAATTGAAAAAAAAATTATTATTTTTATTACCTTTTCGTTTACAAAATTCTAAAATAAAAAAATACTGAAAATAAAAAATAAAAACGTAAATCAAACAAACTTCCCACTAAAATACATTTAGTTTGAAACTCGATTT
>NC_029787.2:131313877-131349960 GCF_000816755.2 Arachis ipaensis | reverse complement strand
ATTCTATATTTGTGTATAAATACATGTAAGGTTATCAAATTCACAAGCCTAAATAAATTTGTGGAGCTCACCTAAATTTAACTTGTAAGTTTAACTCGTAAACTCGTAGATTCACATAATTTACTTGTTATACATTTATTTTTTTAAAATTATATATCATACATAATATATATTTACTCAAATCTAAACATTATTTTTAAATTAACAATTTCACCACAAAACACATAATAAATTAAAATATACTAATATAATACAAATTATAATAAGTACATTTAAATATTTTATTATTATGCAATAAGCATGAAGCACAAGTAGAAACACAAAGCACATATAAGAATTAGAACTTTAAAGCTCAAATCGGGGAGAGAACTCAGAAGCAGATGCATATCAACATCTAAAATGACAAAATAGAATCAAAATGAGTGAACACGAAGCAGATCAAAAATAGAAAGGACAAAAGGAGAAGGTCTAAAAAGAAGGAGATAGAGGCTAGGAGTAGTAGAGCTAGACAATAAACAATAGGTTTATTTCTTAAGCACAAGCGACATTGTTTGGACTTATAATAGGATAAAAATCAAACATGCAAGCTCCAGAGTAAACACTAGTTTTTTGAGTCAATCCAAATTCAGCCGAGTCTATTCAAAAACGAATTTAAAAACGAGTCAATTCGGTTCTATTACTTAACAATGTGAATTCGAAAGATTTTATGAGTTAACTCAAAAATTTGACAATCGTAAATATATATATTACTTAACTCATTTGAATAATTTTTTATACGAATAAATAATTTTTTATACAAATAATATTGCTGATAATATATTTGAATATTTTAGTTTATATACCTCTCTCCAAATGAATTGAATTCCATGACATTTGGCATGTGCAGAGAGCTTCAAGTTTTAATATAAGCCTAATATTTATATGCATCCTAATGTGACAAACTAAATCTCATGCTAAGACACCGCATATGAAACCAATCCTCAATTCTTCACAAAGGAACGGTTGAGTTAAAATTGATTTAGATAAATAAATTATGATAACAAATATTTATTAAAAACTTAATTTTGTTTTAATGTGTGTTTTAGTGATACAGGTTTATTATTTTTTTCTCAGTCCAACAATATTATTTAAATATTTTTTTAATGCTTCAATTTAATGTATAAGTCCAAAATCTTTAAATAAGTACCGATCAATAAAAAAATATAAAGGAAGAAGATTCTGCATTTACAAAATGATAAAGGAACATTTGTTTGTTTTTATCATAAAAAAACAAGGACAGTTGAAAAAAAAAAATAACAACACAACAAGAATAGTTGAGACTTGAGACACTCCCACTACTCCAAAAACATCAATAAAGCAAAGAACAAAACACAAACTTACAAAAAGGTAAAAATAGTGGTGCAGCTCTTCGAATAGCAGAAGTAATGGAGTAAAAGAAAAAAGGGGATGCATACCAAAGAAGAAAGTAAATCCAATGACAGCAGAGGTGATGGAATGGCTCCTCAACATTCAAAGTTAGTGAAGCAAGAAGAACATGGACAATATATTTCAGAGACAGCTCCAATAGGTAGTTGGGACAAAAAAATAAAAGAGGCTAATTGGAAAGCAAACTGAAGATATATAAGAAGTATCACTACAACATTTGAAAGCAAGAAAAAAAGAGTGATACAAGAACATCATCTCAATATACTTGAGTTGAATTCTTTTCATTCAATTTGTACTTCATTTTAGATTTTCTCTGCTATGGCTATCTAATGTTATCTTTTTGTATTTGAGAAAAAAGTTTATGAATGTGAGTTGAAAAAGCCATGAAAAAAGAGGTAAGAGAGATGCATGAAAAAGTCAAGAAATGTTTCTGTGTAATATGATTTTGTTGAACTGAGGTTTAGTTTCCCTTATCAAATTGGGATAGCACTTGGTGGTAGATTGAATCTGCAGGTTCCTTTTGTCAAATTGGGATAACACTTAGGGTTTCTGAATTTGATTAGGTTCTCCTTTCAAGTTGGGACAACACTTGGGTTGCTAGGCTTTGAGATAAAAAGCTTAGTGAAAAATACTAGATGAATTGGGTTGTAATTCATTAATATTAGTGTTTGTAATCTATTTGATTATAGTAAAAATTCCACCATAGCAGTGATGGATGTAAGTTTTATGGCACTTAAAAACTGAATTAAGATACATGTTGGCCTCTATCTCTTCTTTTCTTTTCTGTTTTAACTTCCACAAAAAAAAACTTAAAAAATTAATTTTAAACCAATTTGATTCAACTACTTTCTCAAAAAGTTAATTTTAAACCAATTTGATTCAACTCCATTCTCAAGTTCAAGCAGTTCCATCAGGAACTATCATAGAGTTCATACACATCCATTATTATCTGTCCTCCTTTGTTTAATTCGTTAATTCATTTCTGTTGAGCGCATATACCCCCATGGCCACCAATCTTGCACACTTGTGGCTCTCACATTCATACTAGCATTATTGCCAATTGATCACAGACCTCTTCAGAATTTTTGTGTGGCAGATCCAAAATCAATTCATTTATTACGTGTTTGGTTTTCTTCTCAAGAGCTAAACCGAGTAAGAGAATTTCATTGTCGCCACTGCTCCGCTACTAAGTCAAAAATGGAGGCCATTGCTTTCATGGAAACACATTGCATTTGATGACATGGGAGGCCTCTGCCTCGTGACTTGTGACCCTACAAGCCTTTTTTTTCTTTTTTGTGAAAATTTGTATCTTTCTATTGATATTGCAACTTGAGAAGAAATGACGCACCTAATAACTCATTATTATACTCAGTACATTTTTCTGCATTTAATCATTGCTTACTATTGTAGCTATTTTTTTAGATATTGTAAAATAAAAAGTGTAACAGGATGATATTATATAAATTTAGTGTAATACATTGATATAAAATGGATTAATATGAGAATAAATCGTTACTATTACTAACAATTTGAGTTAATGACAAAAAATATACTTAATACGTGAGTAACAATTTGATGGAAGACAAAACTTTTTGCTCAATAAAAATGAGACACGAATTATTATTTTTATTTTTTTTTAATAATTTTTAATCGTTGATCAATGATTTTATGATTTAGTTTTTTTTTTCTTTATTTAAATTATGCAGAAGTTATTATTAATTTCATACATATGTATTACACACTTAAATTTTTATTTCGACGTATTACACCTATCTGACCTCATTAAAACTCAAAATAAATCGAGTACTAAGCTATTGTTTAACTATTAAATTAACAAGTTGTATTCCTTAGTATTTACTACTATCAGTGTAAATTGATTCTTAATTGACATCATATTAACTGATACTGATATTTCTCCCTCTTTTCCCCTGAATGAATAGGATGCCTTGTGTCACACTAAATTAGTACTGAATAGAAGTCCACAGTCAAAATCAATGGCACTAAAGTCACGTCACTTCAAAAGATATTCCAGATTCATGACCAATAATAATTAATTAATTATCATGAATTTGGAATTCACTGAGCCATGCACTTTCCTTGAACTTACCAATAAATGAACCTACATGTACTCTACAGTTAACCAATAACCATTGACTGACTAAATCGAAACATATTAAAAAAAATAAAATAAAAAGCCAGCATTTTTGTTAAAATTTTAGTCAGCATAAAAGTGCGGATCACACATACATTTAATTTATTATAAAGTACATATTTTTTTTGTCTACAACATTTTTCGGTCAAGAATTAATTCGTCGCGAATATAAACTTTATTTTCAGTTTGGATAAAAAGCTTAATTAAATTCTTTTTGAAAAAATAATTTAAACAATAAATGATTATATTAAAAGTAACTTATAAATAAGTTATTTTGTGTTTGGATTTTTAGTTTTAAAAGTGCTTATTTTATAGAAATGTAATAAAAAACAGTAGTATTATGAAAGAAGTCATTTCTTTAACTTCTCTATAAGCTCTTAAATATCAGACATTAATACTACTACTTTTTATAAGTCAAAAACTTAAAAAAACTACTTTTAAAGCTTTCCAAACAAACTTTTAAGAGTCTATTACTAATTAATGAATTATTACATGTTTAAGGTAAGATTCGAATTTCTAATATTTATTTAAACAAATGAGTAAGTTGACCACTTCATCAAGCCGAGTTGGTTACATAAAATCTTATTTATACAATATAAGTAGCAACGAACTCTCTACCGTGTGAGATCCATAATCGACCTTAGAACATGAACAATAAACTTTACTCTTCGCTATGGACATTCTTCACTTACTGTTTTTCATTGCAATTGCACTACTACTTCTTCATGAGCCTCATTGTTAGTGGAACCAACTTCACTACTAGAGATAAGCATGCACTTGTTGCTCTCAAATCTTCCATAACTCAGGACCCTCACCACTTCCTCACACATAATTGGTCCACCAACTCCTCAGTATGCAACTGGTTTGGTGTCACCTGTGATCATCGCCATGGAAGGGTAAGAGCCTTGAATCTTGGTGACATGGGTCTTAGTGGTACCATACCCTCTCATTTGGGGAACCTCTCCTTCCTCATTGAACTCAACCTTGGTGGTAACACTTTCCATCACAACTTGCCACAAGAACTAGTTCATCTTCGAAGATTGAAGTCACTTAACTTGAGCTACAATGAATTTAGTGGTAATGTTCCACAATGGATAGGAGCCTTATCTTCTCTTCAGCACTTGAACCTTAGAAACAATAGGTTTGGTGGTGTTATTCCAAAGTCTATATCAAATTTAACAGTGCTAGAGACCTTGGAAATTGACCACAATCTTATTGAAGGCTCCATTCCAGATGAAGTTGGCAGAATGAGCCAGTTGAGGATCTTATCCATGTCAGTAAACCATCTCTCCGGTGCCATTCCTCCAACTATTTCTAACCTCTCTTCTTTGCGTGGAATCAGTTTGTCTTATAACTCTCTCTCAGGTATCATTTATATGTCACTCATCTTTCAAGTTAGTCTCTCTGATTTAATGAATTATCTCAGGAACCACATTCCATTGTTAGGTGACGATAAATACAATAACTACAATCTTTTCAATTCTTAACAGAGTCTTATTCCATTTGGTCGGGATGACTCGATAGATCCAACGATGTCATTGTGAAGTTAGCTCTGAGGTTTTGAAAATCAAATCGTTAAACTAAAATATTTAAAAGTCCAATTCATAATAAACTGATATATTTATGTATAAAAAAGATTATTTTTTTATTTATTATTTTAAATCAGTTGAGTATCAAAATTATTCCGATTTTAAAACTGCCTAAGTGTAAAGTAGTTTTACACCGTGTTACATAATCAATTATTGCCTAGGCTGGTCAGCTCACTCGTTCGATTAAGCAAGTGTCACAGATTTGAATTTCGCCTTGCGCATGTAATAATTCATTGACCAACCACAAACCCTTTGTTAGAAACAAGAGACTAGGAGAGGAATCTGAAAAGTGTATTATTGAATCTGATGAAAGGTACAATATACAAGAGGTATTTATAGATGCTAAATGAATCAGAGTAATAAAGGTATAGAATCCTATAATTAATATACAGATATACTATATAAAAATAGACGATACTAATTAATCTAAATTGATGCTAATGATTCTCTAACATCCCCCCCCTCAAACTCAAGTAGGAGCCAAGGATACCAACTTGAGTTTGGATAACAAAATCCGGAAACGAGTCGGGTGATGAGCTTTCGTGAAGATATCAGCAGTCTGATCTAGTGTTCCAACAGCAATGAGACGAATAGCATCAATAAGGATACGTTGCCGAACAAAGTGACAATCAAGCTCAATGTGTTTGGTGCGTTCATGAAATACATCATTATGGGCAATCTAAATAGCACTGCGGTTATCACAAAAAATATCAGTAGGGGACGACTGAGGAGCACCAAAATCTTCGAGAAGCCAACGAACCGAGACAACTTCAGCAGTGGTGTCAGCGAGGGCACGGTACTCAGCTTCTGTGCTTGAGCGAGCAATGAACGTTTGCTTCTTAGCACGCCAAGAAATGAGAGCGTCGCCAAGAAACAAACAGTAACCAGTAGTAGAACGACGATCAGTGGGATCACCAGCCCAATCAGTATCGGAGTAAGCCTGAAGAGACAAAGAGGAATGGGCAGAAAAATAAAGGCCATGAAAGAGAGTGCCTTTGATGTAGCGAAGAATGCGTAGAACTGCCGCATAGTGAGTAGTACGAGGAGCTGACAAGAACTGGCTAAGTACATGAACCGGATAGGCGATGTCTGGTCGGGTGACAGTCAAGTAGACGAGACCGCCAACTAACTGTCGATAGAGAGTCGGATTACCCAAAACAGTGCTGAACTTGTCAAACCATTCACGAGGAGCTTGCTTAAGTCCATAAAGTGCCTTGCGAAGGAGACAAACCTTATTAGAAGGACAAGGATATCCCGGAGGTGGTTTCATATAGACTGTCTTTTTCAAATCCCCATTAAGAAATGCATTATTCACATCCATCTGACTGAGAGACCATTNGAAGGCGAAGGAACATGAGGCTGTGGAGGGTCACTCGAGATAGAACCTGTAGAGTCATCACTAGGAAAAAGATCAACATTGGGGTTAGTAAACAAAGGTGACTGAGTAGTAGGAATCGACTCAAAGGATGAGAACCCAGAAAACATGTGATGCTCCCAGAAGACAACATGACGAGATATACGAATACGTTTAGAGAGAGGATCCCAACAACGATAACCCTTATGTTCAGTGCCATAACCAAGAAAACAACACATACGAGCCCGAGGTTCAAGTTTACTGTGTTCATGAGGCTGAAGAAGAACAAAACATACACAACCGAAAACTCGAAGAGAACTATAATCTGGGGGGTATGATAAAGACGCTCAAAGGGAGTAACGTTACCAAGAACAGAAGAAGGGAGTCTATTGATAACATGAACAGCAGTAAGAACAGCTTCACCCCAAGTACGCTCAGGACACGAAGAAGAAAGGAGCATTGCACGGACGGAGTCAAGAATGTGACGGTGTTTGCGTTCAGCTCTTCCATTTTTTTGAGACGTACCAGGACAAGAAAACTCAGACAGAGTACCCTGTTCTGCAAGAAAGGCTAAGAGTTTGGAATCACGGTATTCCATAGCATTATCACGTCGGAAAACCTTAATGACCTTGGAAAACTGAGTTTTAATCATAGTAGCAAAGTTGATATAGATCTGAGGTAACTCATGGCGATTAGTCATCAAATAAACCCAAGTAAAACGGGAATAATCATCAATGAAAACGACAAAGTATCGAGCTCCGCCCATAGAGGCAGTGGGAGCGGGGCCCCAAACATCAGAGTGAATGATATCAAAAGGAGAGCAAGCAATAGAGGAATTATTGTGAAAAGATAAAGCAGGTTGTTTGGCAGTTTGGCAAGAAATGCAATCAAAAGATTCATTTGGAACCTGACCTAAAACACCCTGAGACACAAGAGGACGCAGTTTTCCTAAGGAGGTGTGGGCAAGACGTTGATGCCATAAGTGAAGGGTAGATGGAGAAGAAGCAGCACAGAGATTTGGTACAGGAGGAATATGAAGACTTTCGAGTTCAAACAACCTTCCGACCTTACGTCCAGTCCCGATGATTTGTCTCGTCCGAGGATCCTGTACACGACAACCAGAAACAGAAAAGGTGACGTCAAAACCCAAATCAACAAGTTGACCAACAGAAATAAGATTGAAGTTTAATTTGGGAATGTAGTAAGTATCAGGAAGATTAAGAGATGACTGGGATATAGAACCCTTGTGTGTTGCGTGCAAGAGGAGCCATTTGCAGTATTGACAGAAGGTCCATTTGTAGTTGTAGACATGGACGAGAAAATATTACGCAACGGAGACATGTGATTAAAGCAACCCGAGTCAAAGTACCATTTAGAATTACCTGGAGGGGTCGATAAAGCAGCAGGGGTATTACCAGAAACAGAGAGAAGACGCTGTAGAAGAGATGCAATATCAGATAGAGAGACAGGAGACGGGTTGAAAGGTGCAGAGGTGGTAGGTTCAGTAGTAGCAGCAACAGCAGAAGCAGGCGCAGGACGTGGTGGACGAGTAGGACAGGTAGTAATCAAATGTCCCGAGAGCTTGCAATAACGGCAGAACAACTGTGAACAATGGTAGCTAATATGCCCTTTTTGGTGGCATGTCCGACATTCAACAGAGGGGCAGACGGAGAAAAGGTGCCCAAAACGGTTGCAGTTTCGACAGAATGTATCCTTTCTGTCGGTGGCAACAAAAACATCCGACTTTTCCATAACAATAGTCACACAAATCAAAGAGAGGAGAGAAAACTGCAATTTCGAAGTAGAAAATGAGAAAACGGAGCGCGAAATCGGAAAGAGCTCACCAAAAAACCTTAGGAAGGGTCCCACTTGTCTGCCACGTCAGCGCCACGTCAGCAGACACGTCAGCGAATAATGACACGTGGCAGCACTTGAGAGGAGGGAGAGAGACACGCTGGCAGCGAGCTGGAGGTGCGGGTCAGATGCGGTGCGGGTCGGGCGGGTCGGGAAGGGAGAGCAACCTGGTCGTGGCAGCGTCTTTCAGCGGCGCGTGGAGGCGCGTCTGGAGGCGGATGGCGGCATTTCTGGTTGCGATGGAATCACGGCGACAAGATGAACAAGATGGTGACGGGAGTGACGAACCAAAGCGTCGAAAAGGGAACGGAAAAAGAGGCCAAAGAACACTGCCGGAAAGGAAAAAACAATGGGGCTATGAACGAATATTCATTGAAAAAAAAAAAGGCCTAAACTCTTGATACCATGTTAGAAACAAGAGACTAGGAGAGGAATCTGAAAAGTGTATTATTGAATCTGATGAAAGGTACAATATACAAGAGGTATTTATAGGTGCTAAATGAATCAGAGTAATAAAGGTATAGAATCCTATAATTAATATACAAATATACTATATAAAAATAGACGATACTAATTGATCTAAATTGATGCTAATGATTCTCTAACACCCTTAAATAAAACTCAAATCTTTCACATTGACCGTGTTAGAATATAATTAGAATCAATTAGGATCAGTTAGAATTATTTAGTATATCTGAATATTTATTATAAAATATTACATCTTTATTATTACGATTCTCTTAGCCCCTATAAATATCCTTCTATATTGTATCATTCTACACAGCTTAAATAGACAAATCGAATACACTAAATAACAATACAAATCATTTCTCCAGTCTAGTCTCTTATTTCTAACAGACTGGGCGAATGGTCATCCAAAAGAACTACTATGTAAAATATATTTTTTTTACTTCATAAGCAATTTTTACTCTACTCCAAACTAATTTAGTAGTTGATTCCTAGTTAACTAGATTGAAGTGACCGGTTCAGTTTGATTCTCAAAATTATGATGTCAATGTGAATTAGTTGTAAGATAGATTTAAATAATAGGTTTTGTTAGGTAAACAATGATTTTTGTAAACAGTGTGAACAATGAGCTTTAGAATTGAGCCAATAAAATAAAAAAATGCTCCACCCAAATTACTTCCTAAATTTTACATTAGGATACACTTAGTGAATTGAACATCCAGCCATTGTTAACTGTGCATGAGTAAATCGAATCAAAAGAAATAACCATCCAATTAAAAATAATGAACATAATCATCTGCTACCTATTAAATTGAACATCCGACATATCAATTGTTGACATTATTTAGTATTCTCATTGTCTACTTATACTTTTCCTTAAATAATTTAATTATTTTCATTACTATGAATGAAAAGGAGGCATTCCAGTGGAGATTGGTGAACTTCCGGAGCTAAGAGTGGTGTATCTTGGAAATAATCCACTTGGTGGATCCATACCAAGAACAATGTTGAATAGTTCAACGCTGCAAGACATTGAGATTGGGTCAAGCAACTTATCTGGGACCCTACCATCAAACTTATGTAGTGGACTTGCAAGAATCCAAGTGCTTTACATAGCTTTCAACCAGCTTTCTGGTCAAATGCCTTCGGTTTGGCACCACTGCAAAGAGTTGACCGATGTTGACTTATCAAACAACAAGTTCAGCCAAGGGAACATACCCCGTGATATTGGAAACTTAACTATGCTTGCTTCTTTGTATCTTAGTCAAGCCAACTTACAAGGTTAGTGTCAAAACTATTTTTGTTACAATCATTTTCAACAATAACAGATGAAGAGTTATTAAACAGCAAAATAATTAATTTCTGCAAATTAACTATACATGTTTTTTTTGGCTTAATGAATAATGATACGTTTTTTCTTTATTGATCTTCTTTATTATATTATAAACTATAAAGCTTGTTTTCTGTATAGGAGAAATTCCACCCTCTCTTTTTAACATATCTTCAATGAGAGTACTCAACCTTGGACAAAACAAATTGAACGGTAGCCTCACAGAAGAGATGTTTCTTCAGCTTCCTTTACTAGAATACATTTATCTGGCAGATAATCAATTTGTTGGAAGTATTCCAAAAACTATAAGAAATTGCACCATGCTCCAAGAGTTACATTTGGGAAGCAACTACTTCACAGGTATGCCAATCCTTAATTAATCAAGACATGTCATTGTTGTACTTGTACATTAACTAAACATAGTACATGAATGAATATCAGAGCAGTTTTAAAACAATATATATCTGAACATGTGTATCTGATCTATGTTATTCTTACTCTGAACTTTTATGGCTTTCAGGTTCTATACCAGAGGGCATTGGAGATCTTCTACTCACAAGCTTAAGCATGGGAGATAACCATTTAAGTGGATCAATTCCCTCAAATATCTTCAACACGTCTTCACTGAGTTACTTATATCTAGCAAATAATTCCCTCTCAGGTTCTCTTCCATCACATATCAGCCTTGAAAACATGGAAGAGCTAAACTTGTATGGAAACAAACTTAGTGGAAATATTCCAAGTAGCATATCCAATGCTACAAAGCTTAACTACATGGACTTGAAGTTAAATAAATTCAGTGGTGTTATCCCAAATACTATTGGGAATTTGAGAAATCTTCAGCAGCTTGATTTAGGATACAATAATTTAACCACTCATTCTTCCACTCTTGAATTAATGTATCCTTCTTCCTTGTGTGATCTTTCCATATCAGGGAATCCATTCCATGCAAAGCTTCCCAAGTCAATTGGAAATATGTCCAATTTGGAACTATTTGATGCTGATGCTTGCAGTATTGATGGTGAAATCCCTTTGGAAATTGGAAACTTAACCAATTTGTACGCGCTAAATTTGTACCGGAATGATTTAAGTGGAACCATTCCAACTACAATTAATGGTTTGCAGTCTCTTCAATATTTGAGTCTTGGCAACAACCGTCTGCAGGGAACCATCATCAGCGAAATCTGCAAAATCAAGCAGCTGAGTGAGTTGTACATAACTGAGAACAAGCTAATTTCTGGAGAGGTTCCAACTTGCTTTGGTAATCTTACTTCTCTAAGAAAACTTTACTTGAACTCCAACAAACTCAGTAAGGTGCCTTCTTCTCTTTGGAGCCTCAGAGACATTCTTGAGGTGAACTTGTCTGACAATGCTTTAACTCTGTCTCTTCCAATTGAAATTGGGAACTTAAAGGCTGTGACTTTCTTGGATCTATCAAAGAATATGATCTCAGGAAGCATTCCTGGGGCCATTTCTGGATTGCAAAATTTGCAAATTCTCAACTTATCACAAAATAAATTGGTAGGGGGTATTCCTGATTCACTTGGCAGTTTGATAAGTTTGACAGATTTGGACTTATCTCAAAACAACTTGTTTGGCTTGATTCCAAGATCATTGGAGTCACTTCATTATCTTGAATTCATCAATCTTTCTAATAATAGTTTGGAAGGAGAGATTCCGAGTGGTGGACCTTTCAAAAATTTCACTGCTCAATCTTTCATGTTTAATAAAGCACTTTGTGGAAATGCTAGATTACAAGTCCCAGCATGCAGTAAAGTAAAGAAGAAAAGGTCAAATGCAAACATATTCTTCATCAAATGCATATTACCTATAATGGTTTCAATCATTCTGGTTGTTTTCTGTGTGTTTTTTCTCGTCAGGCGTCGAAGAAAGAATGGTGGTGATACTAATGAAGGAACATTATCAGCATTACCAGCAGCCAGAATGGTTTCATACTATGAACTATCACAGGCAACTAATGGATTTGATGAGAGTAATTTGCTTGGTAGGGGCAGTTTTGGGTCTGTGTTCAAAGGTTTACTTTCAAATGGGATGGTGGTTGCTGTCAAAGTGTTTAACTTGGACTTGGAATTAGGATCAAAGAGCTTCAGTGTAGAATGCGAAGCAATGCGCAATCTGCGCCATCGAAATCTCATCAAGATCATAGGTTGTTGTTCAAGTATAGATTACAAGCTTTTAGTGATGGAGTTCATGCCTAATGGGAGCCTTGAGAGATGGTTGCATTCTCATAACCATTGTTTGGGCTTCTTGCAAAGGCTAAATATAATGATAGATGTGGCATCTGCATTGGAGTATCTGCATCATGGATCTTCACCTATAGTGGTTCATTGTGATGTCAAACCTTGTAATGTCTTATTGGATGAAGACATGGTTGGCCATGTCAGTGACTTTGGCATTGCCAAATTGCTTGGCGAGGGACAATCCAAAGAATATACCAAGACCATGGCTACAGTTGGCTACATTGCACCGGGTAAGTTATGCTACACCAGATTATAATTTCCCTTTTAACTTTGGTCATTTGATTATAACCATATGCTTGATTAGTATGCATATACAATTGAAGATCATAAATCATTCACTGACCTTTTAGTAATAATTTGTAATCAAAGTTGTAACTACAATGCTTCTTTAACTTTTTCTGTAGTAATTTTCATTAGTTCAGAAATTCACTTTCTATTGTAGTGGTGGTATCTAAACATTTTGTTTCCAATTTTAGTGGCTTGTGTGTCACATATACTTGTTCTATAAACAAATATTTTAAGAAAAATAACGAGGTTAATTTGAGTTGCAGAGTTTGGATCCAAAGGGATTATCTCTACAAAGGGAGATGTATACAGTTTTGGGATAATGCTGATGGAAACATTCACAAGAAAGAAGCCAACAGATGACTTGTTTGTTGCAGGATTAAGCATGAAAGGTTGGATTAGTGAATCATTACCCCATGCAATTGATCGAGTTGTGGATTCCAACTTGTTACAAGATGAAGGTCACCACCATGTTGATGACATAATAGCATCTACATCATCTATCTTGAAACTGGCCTTGAATTGTTGTGAGGATTTACCTGAAGAACGAATGAACATGACAGATATTGCTGCATCATTGAACAAAGTTAAGGCCATGTTTCTTAAAGCTAGTGACAAGGATGTCGTGCGGTTTTGTAGAAAATGAACCACTATGTAATGTGTTTAAATGTTTAGTACATTCCCTTTCTTTGCATTTGAATTTTGGCCTCAGTAGAGTCTATATTTTTCTACATTAGGAACATAAGATGTTGCAATAAACATTATCAAGAGAGAGTCAGCAAATATAACTACAGAACATTTACAGTTATTAAGCTATGGGTGATTCAGGATTTGATATATAAAGATTAAAGAATATAAAGGATGATCATAACCATTTGCTAATTGATAATATATCAGTTGTAAGAAACATTCATTGTGTCACTTCAATACCAATTTCTGTAAACTAAGAAAGCAAAATCTGCGATGTTGAGCACTGTTGACATTTGACAAACTCAAGTAATCATCTAGGATATTCGAAGAAAATTAGCTCTGGTTTTGTTGAAGAACACGAAAGGATGTGAAAAATGCTAAATCTATGACTTGAACCAAGAGAAAACTTCCATGCACGCTCCTCATGATGGCAAACACTATTGCAGCAATTACAGCTACCAAACTGATCTTCAAAACTCTTTCAATGTTGTATCTTTCTAAGAGTGTTCACATACGTATAACTTGACAAAGTAACAAAAAGCTTGCGGAACCTGCACAAATGGCATTAGAGTTTAGATGGAGAGAAGGATGTATTGTTGGGCAAGGCATATCGAGATTGCTTCAATTGAAATCGCATGCTTTTGAGATTTTGGAGGGAAGGGAAACACTTGAAGAGTGATAAGTCCATTTTTTTCTTGAAAAAGAAAGAAAAGATGAGGCAAAGTTTATATTCAAAATAAGGGGAATGAAGTATACCAGACCCACTGGCTTGCGTGCTGGGCCATAGCACAATAGCTCCTACGTGGATGTTCGTTTACCAAGTACTGTATTGTTCCACTTGAGTGAAGCATGGCCCAAATCATGGTCAACCAGATATCAATGGGACCACTATACTTTCGCAATATGTTGGTGCTAACCTAAGATGAATGAAGATACCGCAGGAAAATATGTCAAAACAACTCTAATATCAAAATAAAATGGCAATTCAGAAAAGAAAACCACGAAGGCAAAACATACAAGCTCCCAGACATCGATATCCTTTTGTAAAGTATCATACAGTAGCTTGCTGCTAACATGGGAAAAACTCTGATGTCAGTCATATAGTACACAAAACTAAATCTAAAAGGGCAAATCATTGATGAAGTCAGGTATCATTTATCTCCCATCATCCCTCACTTTCTTGGATAATGTGCCAGAAATTGACACAGATAAGCTAAGGACTACGATAACTATTAAACAATCCACAGTGATAATTATCGAAATTAGCATTACACAACAAACAAAAAAAGTGGTGCCAAAGTATAAAATTAAAAGTAAACAATCAGCATCATGCATATCTACAAAATTTAAAGTAATAGTAGTTCAATATTGATCAATAGCAGTATCATAATATCTCAACTTGCCTTACTCCATAATGCACATCTCGATGATTACAATGACCTGAGACACCATAGTTATCAAAAGTAATAATCTGGAGAGGCACAAAAACCAAAACAGTAAAAACAGGGGGGCTCTAAAAGAGATAACTAGAACAGAAGGTATTAGTCACCCCAAAAGATTGCATATGGTGGCACAAATAAAAGCTTAACTTACATGCCTAAAAATGGCAACAATAATACAGAAGCACAGGCTTACCATATTAATGCAGTGGCTGGTTATTTGTTCTTCTATAATATTTGCCAATAAACTATGGTTCCAAACCTTACCAAAACCATCCTAGATATGACAACACAATAAACAATGGTAATATAAGAAATTAACAATAAAATCAGAAGTAATACTGAATTCTACAACTCCAGGGACCTATTTGACCAGAACCTGCAGATCTGGATGGTTGACAATCTTCACTTGTTGCATGGGAACCTGTTTACATGATTTCTGATGTCATGGAAAGAATAATCTCATGAAGTTGTAAGACAGTGTTTGTTATCTTTTTTTTTTTTGTTAATGCAAACACTATTTTCAACTAGATGAAATGTTTCCTGGGCTTACCAAGAAATTTTGTTCTATGATTGGAAAGCTATAAGCCTATGACCACTAAATGATCTACTTGTCCGAGAGAGAATATGTTTAATAATTTCATAACAGGGAAATGCTTAATATTTAATGAGAAGCTGTTACATGATTTTGGAACCAGTCAAACCACAACCATTTTGAGCAATTTTGTAAATCACCTTGAGGGCTACACAAGCCTGAAACAACTCTTTTTTTCTGATATTTCCTTTACCATCTGCATCACCTACATAAATGAATCAAACCGAGTTAAAAAAATAAAAAATAAAAAAATTCCAAGGGAGAAAAACATATACATAAAATTCATAGCATAGTGAGACAGGAACCTTTTCTTTAAAGTGCTTAAGCTTGAAGCTTTCATTTTTTTTGAGAACTAGAAGAGCATACCAGACATGCTAAGATAACTTTCCAGCTTTTGTATGTGATAATAAATTTCACTTTGTGTAAAAGGGCTTTGTATATAATTGTATATTATAGAAAAAACAAAAAATATTATATCCAAACAGTGGAAACAGATAACTAGAACTAACCCCAGACATATGTCATTGCATAAAATTGGACATTTTATGTATATCCATTTGCATCAGATACCAGTGCCACTTGAATCGAAGTTAACTTCTTCTTCAACACAATAACTAAAATTGCTTTACTAATTTAGATGCCACCTTGATGGCGAATTAACTACAAAATGGTGGGACAAAAGAATACGACTAATTTCCATTTAATAAAACATATGAGCAAAAACTGATATACGTAAAAATAAGCACCTAACTACAGATACAGAATAAGGAGCATAAAATACAAGACAAAAACTAACAGTCCAAAGTTAATCACCAATAGATAAGCAAAGTACTTGAACATTGTGCCGTCTTGAAGTCAGAAAATTAATAGTTGGAGTAAAGAACCTGCAGAAATGGAACAAGTTTTCAACACAATGTGAAATCCTAACCAAAAGATGCAATTTCCTAAAAGTTACCAAAGTCATGTTGACAACATTCAAAATTCACACAATTTCTATACTGAGCAGTGAAGTAGTGAGTAATCTATCTTTTTTTCAGCCATTTCCTATTAGCTTTAGTTTGTCAGAATAGGGGTAAGAAACCCTAATAAATGCAATTACTAATTCCACGTGTAATAATAGCAAAAATTAGCAGCTCATACTTTAGGATCTTTATACGGCATTTCCAACTCACACATACATCATACTGTGAACTGTGAATGCCATTATCGAATAAAAATGACGAAAGTAGAGAACTTTAACTTACATGGATTCATCATCGGGATGAGCGATCACGAGCAAGACGTTGTTCCTCTTGCGAAGAGGTGCAGCTCTAAGATTGGTGAAAGGGAAGAACGAGAGAATGAGGATTGTGAAGAGTGAAACGATCCATGTAACCAGAATCAGAGAAGCGATCATCACAAGCCATGCCATTGTTCCTCCTCAACAACCGATTTTTCATGGATTCATTGTTTCCTGCAAGGTTCTAAAAACCGTAACGGTCATCGAACTGTTCTAGTTACTGGTTCAGTGATTTACTGGTCTAACTGGTTCAACCGTAGTTTAACTGGAATAACCGTTTTATAATAAAATAATAAATAAAATATAAATAAACACACTAAAATATAATTATAGTCTAATATAAACCTTAAAATGTCATCCAAATTTAAAACACTACGTCAATCAAAGTCTTATATAGTTATCAAAGTACAAATTATACAAGGGAGCCATGAACTGAACAAGGAAAAGAACAATTATAAATTTATAACTAAGCAACCCAACCAGTTAACAAATTAACAAATTATACCAAATTATAAGATAGAAACAATTAAAAAGTTATAGCAAATTATAATAATACAAGAACATGAACATGAACTAAAAATCACAATAACTACAAGAACAATTAAAATGCAGCAACAACACTAATAGGAACAATTAAAACACAGCAACAAAGTGAGAAATATCTAAGAATCACCATTACTGAAAACAATAACTTGATACGTGTAAGCTCAAAGAATCAAAGAACTCAAGAAGTTGTGGTATCATTGTTGAACACAAACTAATATATACAAATTGATAAAATCAAAAGCTTAATATAATATATAATCTCAAAACACATCCAGAATAACATCTTAGCAAATAAAATACTATCTAAATACATCCAATACTTGTACAAGCTCATCCAAAAATAAAAATCCCTGCTCTAAACACAACATACATTGCCTGGATACAAGCATTGATCCTGCATTGCAAACTGATAAAATCAAAAGCTGAATAATATATACAACTTCAAAACTTTACAACACATTTAACATAATATAATAGCTACACATCTAAAATAACAAACAAACATAATACTTTCTAAACACATCTGAAAATGAACATAGTTGAACACCACAAACAGTCAAGAGAAAATCCTCTTCATCTATTGTCAAGACACGTCCAAAATTATTTCGAGGTAAAACAAAATCACTTTGTCTATTTTCATGACACATCCAAACTATATTGATCTCTCAAACCCCAAATCAAACAAAGTAATACAAAAAAAAAAAAAAAAAAATTAAAAACACAAATACATCCAAAACCAAAATATATAACTGAAAAACAAAAGAACTTCTTCTTTGTCTATTCTCATGACAAATCCAAAATTAGCCAGAGATTAAACATATCAAATCATTCAAAAAAAAAGGAAGGCTGGGATAGGGGCAAGAACTGTACCGATCCTATGCGGGGAGAATCTGGTGGAGGTGGCGCGTTTCGGGACCAGGAGCGGCGCGGACGAGGCTCGATTCCGATGCAGAGGAGGCACGGGGGTGGACTGCGAGGCGGCGCGGAGGAGGAGCGACAGGCGGCTTGAAGGAGACGCTTTGCGGAGGAGTGGCAATGAGACGATTCGACGAGTTGTGATGGCAGAGAAGAGTTGCGACGGCGATGGGGCAGTGGGGACGGCGACTGGAGCAGATTCGACGGCGGCGACACAGCTTGAAGAAGAGAGAAGTCTCGGAAGGAAAGGAACATGTGAGGTGAGAAGGGACTGGGCAAAAGGCGTCGTTTCAGGCAAACCGGTTGAATCGGTTTTCGAAGGAAATCTTTTATTATAGTGAACCCTCTTATTGACGGTGCACCCTGCTCCATCCTTTCTTGTAGCCGTCGAAGGAAAACGCTGATGCCACGCGACTCATGTCACAAAATTACAACAGTATCAACCTACCAATAATGGTATGTTCCACAGTTCCCACTTCCCAGTCTTCCAATTTCCAATTGTTTCCTTTGCTTTCTATAATCAACACAAAAACAGTAACGTTAAAAGAACGTTATATATCACACAAAAATTGTCCGCTAAATTAATTATCTATTTAATTTTTATGTTGTAAAGTAATTTTATAAATATATTTAATTATATAATTAATTTAGATTAGTCAAATAGTCAACCCCACTTGGTTGCCACGTGGTGCTTCAGCATGTGACATTGCGTAGTGGTGTTGTTGAGTTGAGTTTTAAGTTTTTATTCTACTCCTTCAGTTTCCTCCACTGGTTATATGCTGCTGCTTCTCAACATCATTTACTGCTTTTCTTGAGAACATGTTTCTCTTAGTTTCTGGTTTGCTGACCAATATCTTGAACAGGGTAGATTCCGCTACCTACAAAGAGATTTCACTGTTATGGGGTCTTAAAGATGAAATTGACACCCTCAAGAACTCTCTCAGAATCATCAATGCTTTCCTTGTGGATGCTGAGAACAAGCAAACACAAAATAACGGCATCATGGAGTGGCTGCAGCAGCTCAGGGATCATTTCTTCGATGCTCGTGACATCTTGGATGAGATTGAGTGTGAAGCACTCAGGAACAAGATTGTCAAGAGCCAAGGAAGCTTCAAAAGAAAGGTAAAGCGCTTCTTCTCACTCTCTAACCCTCTTGCATTTCGTATTCAGATGGCTCATAAGATCAAGGAAATTAAGAAAAAAATAGATGAATTGGCTTCTTTTAGGATGAAACTTGGTCTCTCGGAGATTCATGCAAGTAGTAGTGATGTTCATGTTCCAAAGTTGGCTTGGAGGGAGACTAAATCTTATGTTAGGCCTTCCCATGTGATTGGTAGAGATCAGGAGAAAGAGAAGATCATTGGTTTATTGACCGTTCCATCATCAGATTCTGGTAATGAGATTATTGATGTTATTCCAATTGTTGGAATTGGAGGTTTGGGGAAGACCACAATTGCACAACTAGTGTACAATGATGATAGGGTGATCGAGAATTTCTTTCCACGAATGTGGGTGTTTGTCTCTGATGATTTTGATGTTAAGAGGTTGGCATTGGAGATTCTTAAGGCTATGCATGGAATAGATATAGATGCCCATCACAATTATAGTTATGATCAGTTACAGAATTTGCTGCACGAGGGACTAGATGGGAAGAAGTTTCTGCTTGTTCTCGACGACGTTTGGAATGAAGATTATAGAGGGTGGGACGAACTGAGAAATCTGTTAGTAGGAATGCACGATGATGAAAATAACAGAATTGGTAGCAAGATTATCGTGACAACTCGTAGCGAAAAGGTTGCTTCGATCATGGGGAAAGCTTATAAACAGAACCTGCTATATCTTCCTGATGAAGATTGTCTAAAGCTATTTCTCAGGTGTGCATTTCCGGCAGGAGAGGAAAACAAGCACCCGAGGCTTGTGGAAATTGGGAAAGAGATTGTTAGAAAGTGCAAAGGGTTGCCCCTGGCAGTGGTGAGTTTAGGGTGCATGCTTCACTCAGAAAATCGAGAAAGTGTGTGGAAGAAAACTAGAGATAGTGAAATTTGGAAAATGGACCAACAAAATGATGGGATTTTGGCTGCATTGAAACTGAGCTATAACCACTTGCCATCTGAATTGAAAAGGTGTTTCTCCTATTGTTCAGTTTTTCCGAAGGGTTATGAATATAGCAATTTGGAGTTGATATCATTTTGGATGGCACATGGACTGCTACAAACCAACGACGAAGATGAAGAGGCAGAGGATCTTGGAGAGTTCTATATTCAAGAGCTAGTTTCAAAATCTTTCTTTGAAGGTGTTCCTGAAGATCAAGTAGTTGTTGATGGACTTATTTTTGAAGAACTTAAGCATCTAGGAATATCTTATTTTAAGATGCATGATCTTATTAATGACCTTGCTGTGTCTACTATGCAAAATGAAAGGGCTGCAGTAAAGTTTAATTCAACCAATGTGAGAGAAAATGTGCAGCATTTATCATTTTCTGATAGTAGAGAAGGAGTACCTAATTTTGGTAATAAAAGGTTGAGTAAGGTCCAAACCATTGGATTCTGGCATGCAAGTGAAAGTGCAAGTGCAATCACTGAACCATTTCTTAGATGGGTTTTTAAGGAATTCAGGTACCTCAGGGTGTTGAATTTACAATGTTCAAATTTTCAGTTCTTGCCTGATTGTTTCAACAAGATGAAGCATTTGAGGTATCTTAATCTGAGCTATTGCCAAAGGATGGAAAAACTCCCAGATTCCATTTGCAAGCTGCAGAACTTGGAAGTTCTTAATCTGTGTAGATGTGTAGCACTTAAATACATTCCAAAAAACTTGAGGTATCTTGTGAGCCTCAGGATTTTGTGGATCACCACACAAATGAATGATTTGTCTTGTATAGGTTTTAAGACCTTCAGTTCTTTGCAAATATTGATTTTGTGGAATTGTGAAAACTTAACATTCCTTCCACATGATTTGAGACACTTAACTGCTTTGAAAAGGCTTAGTATTGAGGCTTGTCTTGAGGTGACTCATTTTGGAGATGAAGCTGAACAAGAAATTGATGACGACTATTCCTTGAAACTTGAACAATTCTCAATCAACCAACTACCAGAATTGTTAGCATTACCTAATTGGCTAAGAAGATGTTCTAAGACTCTCAGATATCTGGGCCTTTCACAGTGTCAGAGCTTAACAGCATTTCCAGAATGGTTCCCAGTTCTGACATCACTTGAAACCCTTCTAATTGCTGATTGTCCAAAATTAACACTACCACATAATATGGATAATGTTCATAACCTTCAGAACTTGAAGATATTTGGATGCCCTCAGCTAGTTGAGAGATGCAAAAGAGATATAGGACCTGATTGGTGTAAAATATCTCATATCCCAAATATTGAAGTAAGTACATTTTCACTAGTACTATTTTATTTTATTATATATATATGCTTGCATTTATTAACTTCTTTGTCCTCTTTTTGTGAACATGCAAGCTTGAAAGCGTTTAAGACCACTATCTGATAACTTGGTGCAAGCACAATCAGAGATTGTTGAGGTGGTAGAGCATTTGAAGTTTGTAATTGCTCACATTTTCCTCCAACTTCAAATACAGATCTATGTTTCCTGTAGGAGTATGATATGCCTACTCAAGTATTTCTTTTAATATTATATTTCAATTTCTTTATCTTTTTTGTATTCACCGAAAGTTTTGTTATGAAAACAATTTGATAAGGCTGGCGCTGGCAATTGATAAAAAAAAGACACTGCCACACTGGAAGCCTATCTAAAACTTTGTTATTTTACAATGTTAATTGAACAAAATTTCAATGAATATACAACCACAGGATATACATTATTGTTAATATTTAGATAAGGATTTCTGATACAAAGTGGCTGCAGCAATGTGGGTTGTTAGCAATCCGAGGAAGAAGAACAATTGAATAAAACTTGAGCATAGATAAATATTTGCTTAAAAGTTAAAACAGCAGGGATCCATGTGCTGATATCAATAATTGTATTTCCTAACTTTGAGTTGGATAATCTTGTTTTCTCATCAACTTTTATTTTTCATATTAGAAAGATTATTCTTGGAGGTAAAGTAACTTGACTCTTGTCTCGTGAACATGGCCAGTTAAGTGCATGTATCAAAATGGCTACCACTTGTTAAGTTTGCAAAATCTAACACAAGCGGTGAAGGACACTATCTCGTGTATTTGTCAAACACGTGCATTCATGTCCAGACTCCAGACACATTTAAAAGAATATAAAATAATAATAGTTCTTTTTTACTCATCCTGCACTTTACTATGCACATAAATAACGTTATCACCATTATTTCTCAAGTTCAAATCGTGTCATCATTTGATGAACAAGTTCTGAACTCAGCTAAGAGAAAGTCTCCCATCAAAACAAATGCAGGTATGGTGCTTTGACCATAAGTGGCTACAATGTTGCATGAATATAATAGAGAACAATTGGTAGAATATAAGATCTTCTTATGCATACGAGGGTAAATGATCTCTGGTACATGGATGATGAAACAGAAAGAGTACATAGTAGTGATGACCTTGTGAAGGATCTTGGATACTCCAGACATATGATGATGTTTACATTCTCATATTCAGTTTGAGTATTTCTCATTTCAAACGTAAATTTGTTATCAGGCCCAATCTAACTTGCAGAAAAGAAAGTCTACATTGATAACGGAAGGGAATGCTGCTGCTTTCAAGGTATATATAATATAAGCATGCAACTTCTGTGTGCCCTTAGGCATAACAAGTGCACCCATAATTGTGTGAAGCTAGGTATGTGTATCCCCCATGGAAATGGGAGTTCATCTGGGTGAGTTTACTTCAATGCCAAGAGTAGAACTCTTCCATCCAAAATCCAGCTTTTGAGTTCTTCTAATTTATCAGCTGCTGTTTTCTCTTTTACACGTCTGATTGTCACACTATTGCTGAATAATTTTCTACTTTTAATCATAAGTGTATATGGATTAACTGTTTAATTTATTCTTCGTTATATCAGAAATCAAGGATGGCAAGCCATGTTGACTCCGTTGAAAGAGAGAGAAAGGTTGTCTCTCTCACTCACTCTCATTATTGGTATGTGTATATAGTGCACCTTCCTCTCACCAAGCAAATTCTTGCATTTTACAGCAGCAAGATGACTTCATAGAAGAAAAATATGGTGAGGATGAAGATGACGATGATGTTGAAGACAATACTGATGAAATAAAACCAGAGGCAGATGAGGATGCAAATGATGATCATGGAGAGGAAGCAGAGTACTTACTAGGAGATGATGGGGAAACTGCAGAGGTATTCATGTCCTTGAATTCTTCTCCAGGGAAATATTGTCATTGATTTGTGCTCTTTTCTTGCCAAGAGATCAAAATTTTGACAAAGTAAACTTCGTGAGACTTGTAGTGTAGTTTCTATGACAATCTTTTGATTCTTGTTATAGCAGGGACTTCATGAAGGTCTACTCATAAAAGATGGAGATGAAAACAGCAAGCTTTCTGCTCGACATTTCAGCCATGGATATCACTTGACCGAAGGAAAGTTGAACCACGGAATGGAGGACTACATTTTTGCTCAACACAAGAAGCTCAATGGTTATGACTTGGGTTTGTATGCAATATTTGATGGTCATTCAGGTCATGATGTTGCCAAATACTTGCAAAGCCATCTATTTGAAAACATACTGAATGAGGTATATCCCTTAATCATGGGTATATTTAATTTTAATCAAAACCATTATCTCCCTAATATTTGATTCGTTGATCATGCATGGTTAGCCTAGTTTCTGGAAGAAACCAGTGCATGCAGTTAAGAAAGTGTGCAAGGCTACAAACGATGAGATCTTAGAGAATATAGCTGATTCGCGGGGAGGATCAACAGTGGTTGCAGCAATACTAATTGATGGAGTGAAGCTGCTTGTAGCCAATGTCGGCGATTCTCGAGCGATATCATGCAAAAATGGTATTGCAAAACCAATCACTGTGGATCACGAACCAGATAAGGAGAAAGATCTTGTTGAAACCAGAGGGGGCTGTGTGTTCACAAGACCAGGTAATGTCTCGATTGCAACATAACATATTTGTTATTAGCATCAAACCTAATTTAACGCAACATTATTTTCCTCTACAAGTTCCACTATTGAATTACTAAAGTATATGATGGAATTAGGATCTATTCCAAGAGTAGATGGCCAATTAGCAATGACAAGAGCATTTGGAGATGGAAAACTGAAGGAGCACATTACTGCTGAGCCAGATGTGATGATTCGGAAGATTGATGATGACACTGACTTCATCATTTTGGCAAGTGATGGTTTGTGGAAGGTATGAGTGAATTCTTATAACTACTGAGATTTATGATGGGGAAGAGAATGCATAAAGTATCCTTTCCTCTGATGCAGGTGATGACAAATCAGGATGCTTGTGACTGTATCAAAGATGATGTTGATGATGCTAAGAAAGCAGCTAAGAAGTTGGTTAAAGAAGCCAAGTCTCTAGGGAGCTGTGATGATATTTCATGCATAGTTGTTACGTTCTAGTTGAGATGATGACAGCAGTAGACAAAGTAGAATAGTAGATTCAGATGGGTCCCCATTTTTCCACCCAAATAAGAATCTAAGTTCGACTTTCAGCATTTTTCCTTACATTTTACTTGAACTTCTGGTTTTTGATTAAGTAATATAATAGCTGCTGGTTAATTTTCATGTTTATCTAGACAATAAGAGAGGAAAAAGACCAGCACTTAAGTAGTGAAGTCAACTATGTCACAGCTAGCAACAACCAACACCAGTGCTTTAACGTTATGCAGAGTTAATTATATGAAGATCAGACCATGATATTGGCTCTAAAAAATAAAAAAATAAAAAGGAAAAGAAAAAGAAAACAAATGTTCATGAAAAACAATTATATTGTTACATTGGACTTAAACAAGAAAACAAATGCTGATGAAAACAATTCAAATTACTACATCAAAATGGCAACTACTTAGCCATGAGTGATCAAAAAGTTAGGTGTAGACTTACATAACATATATCGTGTGTAACAAATTGAGGTATCACCTCAAGTTGAAACTTGAAACCTTGCTTCTATGTCTTCAAGCCTTAGGGTAACTGCTCGCTTGTGAGCATCCAGACCTTCAACTTCAGCCATGGTTGCCACATAAGGCCCAAGTTTTCTCAAGCCTTCCTCTGTTAGAGATTGCACTGTAATGTACTTGAGGAAAGAATCCAATGAAACACCACCGTACATCCTTGCATATCCATAAGTAGGAAGCACATGGTTTGTCCCGCTTGCATAGTCACCAACACTCTCTGGTGACCACGGCCCTAAGAAGACAGAACCTGTAGTGTAGAGACAATCGTTAGAAATGTAAAATTGTCATCATACATCAAAGTTCAAGAAAACGGCAACAATGTATCTGCTTTTGGTTTGTCTGAATTGGGTCTTAGCAAGTTTTATTTTTCTTTTAAAAGTGTTTGCATCCAGTTTCAGTTTAAGTACACACAAGATTTTTATAGGTAAAAAGTGAATATGCCAAGCTACAAAAGTCATACCTGCATTCTCAATAAAACCCTCCCACTTCTCTGCATCCTCCACATTGACAATTAGATGTTCTGGTGCATATAGGTTTGAGAAATTTATTGACTGGAGAGTGGAGATGAAAAAACAACTTTTAGTTTGGAAACCCCAATGTAGATGTTATGATGTTGATGAATTGAGACATGATTAGCTTCAGGAAACTAGGAATTCGGTGGGAAAAAAAAGTAACTTCCTGAGAAAAAGAATTAACGGCATTTGGTACAAAGAAAGATATGATCATGACCTCGAGCACATCACGTGCATAAACTATAAAACTGTGGGTGAGGGCTTTAGCAGCAAACTCTCCTCTTGGAAGACTCCGGCACTGCTTGTTGAGTTCTTCCTCTACGCCGTTCACATTCACACCTTCACCAGCAATCACAAGAACTACTTGACTATCAGGGCCATGTTCAGCCTGAAAATTTTAAGTGCCATATTGAAATAATAGTAGTTATTCACTGCTATGAATGTAAACATTTTCTAAATGCAATTATGCAAGTAGAATCATTTTAAAACTCATCAAACCTGGGAAAGTAGATCAGCAGCTACATGACGAGGAATCGCATGCTTATCCGCAATGACCAAAACTTCTGATGGACCAGCTGGCATGTCAATTGCAACCATGGCTTCACTGTTCTGCAGAAGATTTTATGATTAAATAGTAACACAGCGGGAGATACTACAATATGTTGCTTGAAATGCAATGCATATACAAATTGATTCGTTACTACAATATGTTGCTTGAAATGCAATGCATAAACAAATTGATTCGTTACTTGAAGTATCATTTTTGCAGCTGTGACGTATTGATTTCCAGGGCCAAAAATTTTCTCAACCTGCAAAAGCGTTGTCACAAATTCATAATAAAATTTGTCATATCTAATAAGTAATAATGAACTTGCACTGATATAGGTTTGTTTATTTGTTTATTTATTTATTTTTGAAAGGCTGATATAGATTACGATAGAGGCAATAGATGAATCAATTGCACATAGGATAACATGAGTAATATTAATTGAAAGAAGCAAAGCTCAGTCCAATAACTACAAACAATAATCTGAATAGAAAATCTAATGAAACAAACAACACTTAGAAAATCCACCTTGGGACAAGTTTCAGTTCCCCAAGCCATGGCAGCTATAGCCTGTAATGAAGACGAATGTCATATTTATGATTGCTTCATTAAAGAAATTATAATATAAACGCATATACAAACAGCTAAATGATTAGACTAGAATCACATAACCAGACAGGCAGACACAAAAGCGGTTATGTTATCATCTTTCAAACCTGAGCTCCTCCAGCTTTGAGGATATGAGTTACCCCAGCTTTCTTTGCGCAATACAGTACCTCCTGCAAAAAATATTTCTAAAATATTAAAAAAAAAAACTAACCACACAATTATACTTCTTGTACAATATGGAAAAGTACCTTGCATATAGTGCCATCCTGAGATGGAGGAGTTGCAAGAACAATAGTTTTACATCCAGCAATATGTGCAGGCTGATAGCAAAAACAATTAAACATCAACGATGATGATGCGGTTATAGGATAGGACATGATATCAAGAACTAATGAAATAACTATTCACTTACAACAGAAAGCATCAAAGCTGTTGATGGTAATACAGCAGTTCCTCCTGGAACATAAAGACCCACAGAATTAATACTTCTTGCAACTCGCTTGCATTGAACTCCCTGGTATTTTCAGAAGACTCAAAACAAAAATATTGGTGTAACACCCCAAGAATGAACAAACACATAAGCATAATTACAAAATCAAAGGACTTGGCACAAACATAATGGTGAAAATCCAAAAATCAGGGGCAGTTATGCACATCTGACTAGAACCAAAATAAATCTTCCACGTATTTTGTATTCTGTATTTAATCTTTCTAGGAATATCTAGCCTTTTCTAAAAAAAGGACACCACTTAACATATCTTTAAATAATTTATTTTCAACTGTTTAAAAAAATTGACTTAATAAAACATGGATGATCCAAAGTAAGAATAAGAATTGGAATGGCATACATACTTTCATGTTCTCAACAATTCTCTCAGGTGTCTTCTGAGCAGCATGGAATGCATATATATTGTTGTAGGCCACATCAAAAGCTTCCTTAACAGCTCCATCAAGCTGTACTCCCATAGAACCACATGAAGTTAAACAACAGAAAAAGCTGACTCTTAATCACTCAAACCAGAAAATTAGTTGCAGAATTTCAATTTCAATTCAAGAGAAATAAACAAAGAAAACCTACCACTGGATCAGGCAGCTCCGACACAATTTCAACTACCTTATCCAATTTAGCCTTCTCAAATTTCAAAGTATACCTACCCGGAAAAAACAAAAGGTTCAAGTTTTGATGCATCATGACTAAAATCTTAAGCCATAAAAAAAACAAATAAAAATAGAGAAGCACAAACTCTTTAACAGCAGCATCGCCTCTTGTGCGAACGTCATCAACAATGGGGTTTACCTGCGAATTTGCAAAGCGCGAGAATGTGAAAATAAGGATGCACTGAAGAACAGGGGAGGATTGAAGAGAGAACACTGACCACAGAGAAAACGGAAGAGAAATCGATACGAGGGCGAGCTTTGAGACCTTGAAGCTCAGAATCACTCAGCTCCGACAACCTATACGACTTCATCTTCACCTAAATACAGTTGCAGCTACTGCTGTACTGGTCAACGACGTGGAAATGGAATACGGATACGGATACGGATACGGATACGTGTACTCCTCCGATAATTAAAGAGAAGCGCTTGACTGTTGTTACTTGTTAGTTAATACTTAATAGTATCTTCTAACACGAACGCTGTGAGTGCAATGGAATGAAGAACGGTTAGAGAGAGGTTTTCTTCTTCTACGGTTAGTGTGGTGTTGTTTTGTCACGCGCCGTCGCCGCCGCGTTGGCCCAGATGTGGTTGTGGGCTCACCAAAATTAAACGAGAAACCACGTTGGGCCAAAAACTGAAAAAAAAAAGCAGTACAAAACGAGAAAAAGAGTTAGAGCTTAGAAGTACAGAACAGAAGTTTGGTAGGTAAAAGATTTCACTTGGAAATACCAAAAAAAAAAAAAATTTCACTTGGTGACTTGAATTATTGGGCTAGCCTCAAGCTAAATACTATGATTGCTCATTTTTGTTCAGAAGAGATCTCACAACTAGTATCATGTTTAGAATTTACTATTTAGTGAAATATACTACTCATTTATTTTTCTTCAAATTCATATTTATTCATTCATTTGAGATTTATTTATTTATGTATTTATAAAAAGCATATTTATCATGAAATCGATAAGTTTGTTTCAGTCATTTTGAAGGATGGTCTGATGGTGCAAAGACGAGATTCATATTATATTCAAATTTATATTTACTTGACTATGTATATATCATAATTAGAATTTGATTATGAATTTGAACGGCTTAATATTACAGTCGAGATATACAATGTACAAACAATACAAACTCTAGTATTTTTAATTGCTTTTATCGCTAAGTAAAAGAAAAATAATCATAGCCCGAGTCATTGTCTAAATCAGATTTAATCATGATTAAGTGGCATGTCTTTTCCTTCAATTCTAGTATTGTCAGCCTTAAATTTCCTTAAATCTAGCAGGGTAACCTTTTATTATATTCATTTCCCAAGAATATCTCATAAAGGAATTGTAGAAATGATCCAATAAAATCTGCCCTTCTTTAAAAGCTCTTAACCGCCCTGCCCTTCTCCAAAAATCATTCTGTTGTTTCTCTACTTCACTAAAACAGGATTCTTGAGTACCTAAAAGAACTGTACAATTCAGTCTAAACAATTATTTGTTCTTCCTATGGCATACCCATTCCCATATTTTATTATAATGGTGATCCATATCAGCATCCTTGAGCAAGCCATCTTCAAGACTCCATTCTCTTTTAAAGACTGCAATTTGGGACGCAAAACCAGGTTCAATATCAGCAGAACCACCAACTCCACTAATCTCCACATTGTAGTTGTGCTGTGCAGCCAAGCCGGATGCCCATTTTTGGAACTGTTCTCTGGTCCACTCAAATTTGTGGTCATGGTTGCGAAATTTACATGATTGTAACAGGGTTTTCTCACCCGATTCCTCATATTGCTCTTGGGCTGCCAGATTGGATCTCTGGAGCACCACATTGTACTCATAATTTGGCGTAGAAACAATGAGAATCCTTGGACAAAAAAAACTCAATGCCACATCCCCGAATAGGCATGCTTCATCTTCATCCATATGCTCTATCACCTACATAGAGAATAATCTGAATAATGCTGCATGAGCAAATAATCTGGCGCAGCTAAGGGCAAGACAAAAAATATATAAAAAGCTTCGAGTAGTATACACTAAAAACCTATTCTATAGAACTTGAACTAGGACTCCCCTTCTGTAACAAGACAGACCTTACATATACCCAAATAAAAAACATGAAGTCGGCAATAGTGGAATATAGCTATAGCAGACCAAGTACCTCCAAACAAGTGCCAATATCAAATCCTTGCAACCTGGAACCAAATTTTGTAATTGAACCTTCATAGAGAATTAATGATTTGATACTTGTCAACTGCACACCACTGTCTGAGTTTGTGACCAACTTCGAATGAAGTACCTGCAGACACACAAAATCCAAACAGTGTTTTACTAATAGAATTCACATTATACACAGACAAAATCCTAATTCTATTTTGCTTTACACAGAATACCCTTCAAGATCATATTGATTAACTTAGCATCCAACGTAAAATTCAATTGCATAAACAATATTTCCATACTGGACAGAAGACGAAGTCAACAACTTTATGCCAAAAACATCACCCTCCAATATTAAAATATTTCCATCTACAAAAAAGGAGCATCTGGTTGTTTCTATTCAAAAGAGAAAAATAAAAAATCCTAGGGTATCGCCTCATCCATTAGGCATCAGATGAGAAACACATCTAAGCAAGAACTCCCCTCCCCTTCCATACACATAAATTTCCATATGGGAACCAAAAACTCATGCTTAACGAAACCAAGCCCTTTCCATTTGGACCAACATATAGTTGGTAATAGTTCTCTAAAAATGATGAAAATGATAATATATTCTCTATTCTGAAAAAAAGTTACAAGAACAAATATGAACATAGGATAGGTGAAGAAATGTGAACAACATATATTTTCTCACTTCAGGATATGTGATCATGTGCAGACAAGTCTCATGGTACCATAACTTTTAAAAATGACAAAAAAAAAAAAACCATTTCTTTCTTGTACATAGAAATAAGAAAAAAACCCAGGTACTCTACACAAAAATAAGTTTGATATATGAAATTGCTTGTGACCTTTGCAGCACGGGTCAGACCCTTCGGTGAAATATCAACACCGACAATTTTCTCCAAAGAAGTTTGATACTTCAACAATGCTTCCAACAAGCTTCCAGATCCACATCCAAAATCAATCTGCAATGTCCCCTTGAACGTCAAATTAACAACTCAGGTTAACATAAGAAAACAGTGCAGACAAGATTTTCCTTACCAAAGTAGTAGCATGGGATTCTATAATGTGTCGAACTGCAAATTCCACCCGTTGCTTTGAAAGTGAAGGGTTAAAAAGAGCCTGTTCCATCCTTTCCTCCAAAGGCTCTGCTACCTTGGTCAAATTTATTTCATATTCTAAGCAGCAGCCTTCTGATAAACAAGAATATCAGCAGAAATTTATTACAAGCTGATCAACATTCAACAAACATGATTCACAAGAGAAAGTAACTCACTAGAAGATAACAAGGACTGCATTTCGACTGAATCACTTGCTGAAGCAAAAATCAAATCAGAAGTGAATATGCTTGTAGTGAAGTAAGCAGACTGACCAACAGACATTTGCATCACAACCTCCTCCACATAGGAAATTACAGCACCGACTCCCACCTCAAACTCAAAGTTGTTTGTGACTTCAATAACTTTTTTAATATTCTCACCCTCCACAACCAAAGAAACTGAGTAACTTATACAAGATAAAGATCCATTGCATGGACAGACACCAGAGTCTGGACCTTCAATCTTTAACAAGCACACTCCTTTTACTGGCGTGGTACATGATGAATTTATACCCAGTGATTGATTAAGCTGCTGACAATTTTGAATTGAATGATAGTGTGAAATCTCTCTGAAAAAGTTCTCAGAAAAAATCTGGATGCCGAAGATGTCAGCAGTCTCATAAAGTGGTTCAAATGGAACAACTGTATTATTAAAATTATTGTTCAGCCACACTAGAAGTTTCAATGAAGCATTCTGAATGGCATCATTCTGCTTTTTAAAACAATCCTTTGGGAAACACTTAATTATCAAATTCTCACACCTAGAAAGTAATTTTACTTCACACTGAAACATCTCTGTATCTGATTGCATTGGTCTTGAAGTTGTAGGGGCCCCATTGACACATCCAATCACATCTCTGCCCAGGTCTGCAACTTTCAAATTTGATCCACACGATTCAGTTGGTTCTTTTGAAGCATGGCTTATAATGGAGAATAGAGGTTCAGATAGACGGTGCTGACGGCAAAAATTACAAAGTATATCCCTGGGAAACGAACCCCTCCAATTTGCTCTTGTGGTGAACCTTGAAGGTAACTCTGATGCGAGCAAAGCCTCTCTGGATAGTTTATAAATCCCACCTGGGGTCTTTCCTATAAGCATCCTGTATATAATCGAGGAATCATTAATCGATGCAAGCTTGGGTAAACTTGTACAAGAAACATGACAAAGGATATTTATCAAACAAAAAATTGACACAGATTTCATGTGACCAACAAAAGGGAAACAAAATGGTTATCGCCATTGTCCACATGTTAACCCTGAATCGGAAACAAGAAAATAAACTGGCCACCTAGAGCCTATATTAATTAGACAGAATGATGTGCACTAAGTTTGTGGGAATGCATATAAAGGTAGACACAATTATAGGCATTTTAAGCATTATGCTAGGATATGTAGAAATCCTTATGGATATAGTTTCAAGTTATAAGATATGTGATAAAGACATACAAAGGAAAAAGAATTTCACCTTTTTTAATATTCTCACCCTCCACAACCAAAGAAACTAAGTAACTTATACAAGATAAAGATCCATTGCATTATGTGAATAAGGGGGGTTGGAGGAGAAGAAGAAGGGGAAAAAAATTACTTCAGGCACTTCAGTTAAACAATTCACTAAATGATGTGAATTTAAAGAGACCTGTAATATGACTGAACTGCTACATCTTCATAGAAAAGATCTCTACATTTCCACGTATATCCAATAGATGCTAATATTGCATCACCAGCTATATCATGACCAGACAAGTAACTTGCCCTTAAATTTGAAGGTCCATCAAGATGAAGGCCATCTTTTCCATTTGGCAATTTAGAAGATGGATCCAGTATATAAGATTTTGGAGCAGCAAAGAACAGCCTTGTCTCGGAAGAAGCTTTACCCAAATTCCTGTCAAGTCAATAATATATTAGAAAGCAACCATCTAAATTATGATATGCACCTTTCAATTACATTTCACCTTGAAATCAAAACATTGGAGGCATCTTCAAGACCAAGTTCATTTGCAATTATATTAAGATAGTACTCTTTTGAGGAAATATGAAGAGTCACTGCTTCAACAGATTTTTCCTCTGAACTAGGAATGCGTACAGCAGCAACCTGAATGGGTTCTTGCAAACCGTCTTGTTTCAATAATGAATCTACAATATCTTCAGGATATGGACTTTGCTTTCTAATCCAGGGATGTTGTTCAGCAGTAGCAATAAATCCAGATAACTTTGTAGTGGCCTTGATTATGTATGACATAACCAAAAATGGATTCGACTCCACCTCAGGATCAATATATTTACACAAGCTACCAAGCTTTGCATCATAGACAGCAAGGACAGAAACAGGAAGTGATCCACAAAGATCACCTTTCCTCTGTAAAATTGCTCCCATGTGACCACTGAGCGGGTGGAGAGATGAAAGAAACTGTATAAGTGTCAGATGACAAAGAAGGGCGTCAGAATGAAATGAAAATCGCTGATAGTTTCTTTTGTCTAATTTTCATCATGATGGCCAACCAAAATAATTGTAAAAATCTTACCAAAAGTTAACCAAGCGATGAGACAAAATTGGCCATAAATAAAGTAGAAATTAAAGAATAGACAATTACAAAAACTTTTGGAGATAAGATCCATCCTAAAAGATTTTTTTACTTGAAATAAGCAATTTGGTAAGGAAAGGATGTAAGAAAAGAACGTTCTATTTCACCATCCATTTTACATTTTAAAATTTCAAGGTCTTAAGCTTTATACGGATAGAGGGCAATGAATACATATAGAAATAGCATACAAAATTCTTCACAGTTCACTACAATAAACGTAAATATTCAATAACTTGAATTCTCAAGAAATTAGAACCTCTAAATGAAAAAAACAAAAAGAAATTAATAAAATAATAAACAAATAAATAAGGTTGATCAATTGGCTGTTAAAAAAATGCAACTAAATAAACCAAAAGTAATTCAATGCAAAAAACTGAAGTGACCACAGTGATGACCATAATTATTTTTCATAATTAAAAGTAGGTATGAGCATGAATTCATGCTTAAAAATGCTCAAAATTCAAATAGATTACCTACATTTTCCGAAAACAAATAGTTAATTCGAGCAACAATGCTGTCCCATGCTTCTTCTGGAGTGGGGTCATCGGTATCAACACGGATGCCAAGCTGCAGTAGAGCAATTGACAGTTGTGAAAGTTAAACTGCCACAATCCTTCAGTACAAAGGTAAAAGAATAAAATAGCCGATACTAGCTCAATACAAAGAATAGATTCAAATAAATTGTAGCTTCAAAATAAGTATTAGGAAATCATTCATGTCCTATCCATAGTATTTTCAAGAGAATATCATATGAAAGAAACAATGATAATACCTCTAAATCTCTATTACAATACATTGTCAAAAATAATGAAAGAAATATTCCAGGGTCCAGTTAAAGACACTCATCTATCAAAATTCTTACAAATAACATTCTAGTTTAAACCACCTGGCACCTGGACATGACAAATCGAGAAGAATATAGATAAACACACAGTTAGAAAATGTCTATTATAGCATCATAACATCTTACTACAATCCTAAAAAGGCAAAAACGATCTCAAGAGTGTTTGGCATTGACATTTCCAATAACTTAAAAATGAGAAAAGCACAATTATTTATTGAAATTCTATATTTTGCACACTAACTGGAACTAAGTGATACCTTCTGTATGGCCAACTCTGCTGCAGATTGCTCTGCATCCTTCTTTTTCTTAAAGATCCCTGACACCACAAGAAGTTCTGGAAGTTGCAAGGAGCAACGATAAACGCAGGGTCTTTTCTGTGGTATACTTAATCCAGGACAATCATTTTCATCAGACTCCTTAACTTCCTCTATAGTGTAGCAAGCCTTAGTGCCAAATTTTTGGTGTATTATAGTTTTAGGCGTAACAATTGCCTTCTTCGGTGCAACACCAGTAAGTTCTTTGGTCTCCATGAAAAAGATCAGGGCATCCTCTATCCTTGAAAACCAAATATTAAAAAATATATATATTTGATCAGCCAAGAACTAGTCTTTATTCTACATACTCGAAATTCAAGTATTCAACATCGAAAATCAACAGTTAACTACTTCTAAAGTTGCTACTGGCACAAAATCCGGATTGTACATAACAAATGACAACTACGCATTCCTTTTCCCATTTTCTTGGAAGGTGAGTAAAATGTTGAAGTGAAGCATGAGTAGAACGCAATAGATTATAACAACCTCCAGAATTAGAAGAAGAAAAAAGAAAATCAAACCCTCATTTACCAGTATGATCAAGAAAATAATAAGAATGATAAAGCGTGGTTTTGCAGGCGCGAATTGCGGAAACGCATTCTAGCACCGGGAATTAGCTATTTCCGAAAGAATGATGATGATGATGATGATGATGATGATGGTAAAAAAGAATCATGAATACATAGAGAGAGGATTATAGCGAAAGACAGATTAAGTGAAAGAGAGTGAGAGTATGAAACAAACCTTCGTTGAGAGGCTTGAGGTGAGAGAAGTGAAAACGGGGGAAATTGGTTTCGCGAAAGAAATTGCAAGAGAATGTAGCGAATGAAATTGTGATTCTGAATGTAATAGCAAGTGCAATGCAAGAACTAAGAACGCAAAGGTTTTAGAGCGGGTTTTGGAGGTTAAAAATATCCTTCACCTCAAAGGTCATGCCCCTTTCAACCTTATTAACTTCTTCGCTAAGTTCACAGTCACACAGGTCTTTCAGTCT
>NC_029787.2:131307378-131312865 GCF_000816755.2 Arachis ipaensis | reverse complement strand
ATTTTACGTTAAATTCAGTTTGAATAAATAATTTAATTAAATTTTTTTTGATAAAAAAAATTTTTTTTTTGGTGAACAACCAAGAGAAAAAACAAAAAAGTAGAAAAGAAAAAGAAAAGAAATCAGGTTCATCACAGTAAGAAAGGACAAACCACCTCTGGTGGCTGGTGCCAAAGGTGAACCTCATCAGTTTCGCTACCTCCAGATCTCATCTTTGCCAACCGATCTGCCACGACATTAGCTTCTCTCGGAATAAGCTCAAAACGAATATCCCAATCTCTTCTTAACTTCAAGTCAAAGATCAGTTGTATTACTTCTTTTTCAAGATGCCAAAGTGGAACTTGCCAACCAGTCACTAGCTCAAAAGCTGCTGCGCAATCTGTCTCACAGACAACAAGCTTAAGACCCGCCTCCCAAGCCCAAGCCAAACCTTTCCATATACTCCACAACTCCATCTTGATGACACTAGATCCAAATCAAAAGACAGCCACCTTTTGGAAAGCACAATGAGTCTCTAAAATGATAAAAATGTACGGATAAAAATTCTTTACCAATTGTTTCAGATGCACCCGAGCCAGCTTATTACTAGCTCCTCTCACATTCCAAGCTATAATATTTGCACAATCCATATTAATATTACTTGGAGTGAGACCCACACCTCAAATTATTTGAGGGTAGTGAGTGGGGTCTCCACTGTAACCACACTGTGCCCATTCTCAACCGGAGAATTCTGAAGAGAATTAGGCCTTAATCTCTTTAAATTGCTTCTGAATAGCGTTTTAGAAGTCCCCGCACCTTGCAAATAAGCCCCTACCCATTCTGAACCAGGTCCTTGCTTGCCACTCGTCACACCTTGACCAGAGGTAAAACCTGACGAAGCTAATTTAAAGTTCCTCGCTTGTTTTAACACTTGATTGCACTTACTTATGTGTAAAGATGATTCAACCCCATTGATGCCTTTCATAGCAGGTTCTCCTTTAGCAACATAATTAGAAGATTTATTCACATAAACTTTTTTGGACTTATCCTGGTCATGCCTACCCAAAAAGACCTTCTTGCCCTTTGCCTTTCTTTCCACCTTGGTCCACGTTGTATCCCCTGCATGTGCCCCTTCCATTACATGCACTTCCTTATCCTTATTCTTCTCTATCCCAATTGTAGCACTACCAAAAACAAAAGAGAGACTTCTGTCCAGTCACCATGTCGCGAAAGGAAACCTTTTGAAAGCCATGTTTTTCCTTAGAAACCCTAGTACCCTCCTCCTTCTCACCAGATACAAACCCCCCGACGCTCTCCCCCTTAATTCTACCGCCGGCATTACCGGTTACCTCACTATGTGTCACCCTCTTCGTGAACCCCCCCCGCTCACTCCGTCACTCATACCTAAATATATTAGAAGTAGTTTATAAATAAATTATTTTGTGTTTAAATTTTTAATTTTAAAAGTGTTTATTTTATAGAATTATGATAAAAAAAAATAATATTATGAGAGAAGTCATTTTTTTAACTTCTCTATAAACTCTTAAATAATTTCTTAAAAAAGTGCAATTTAATTTTAAAAATTATACCAAACATTAATATTATTACTTTTCATAAGTGAAAAATTTTAAAACTTTTTAAACGGGCCTAATTTTTTATGATCACGATTTTCCTAAACAAGTGCTTTTTTGAAGACTCTTGGAATAAAATTCTCTCTGGAATTGGACTGAAATTTTGTTTTATCAAAAAATAGAATAAATTCCAATTCTAATGCCCGCAGATAATATGTATAGTTCCCAAATACAGGCCTCACAAATCATAATTTCCATTTATTTATTTTAATTTGTATATGTATCATATTCTATACGGGATAATAATTGTTTTGGGATTATCTGAAACAGTAATTTAGACCTTAATGTGAGGTTTAAACTTTCTTTAAGGTAGCATCCAACTTGTGTTGGTGTTGAGGTGCCGCTGTTCGAGTTTTTCATGAGAAAGTGAGAGTGATATCTGCAAGAGATTCCGATACTTAAACTAGCAAAAGTTTTAGACAGGTTTTTAGTAGATTGGATTTTCAATATGCCTTTTGGAGTAGTTCCACCTTAAATGGTGGATGGCCGTTCCTCTTTTTTAGAAAAGTTGTTTAAATTTCCCTTCTAGATGGATAGAAGATATCTTAAAAAGTAGTTACTTATTCAAATAAGTAAGGCTGAACTGCTGTCCTTGTGCCCGACCTTTATGAGGTCGGGTAGGAGTAGATGAAACAGGATTTTAAAAGTACTACCCATACTGAAGTTCGAGCTTTTAAGAGGTCGGAGTCAAGCATTTGTAGATTTGTTTAATCTTTGGGATATAGTCAAGCTATGTCGGGTATGCCTCCTTTCTGGAGAAGGGCGGGTACTCGACGTGTTCTTCAAAATCCGAAACGACGTGTCTTTTCATGATACAACGCACGTAACTTTTGTAGTTTTTTTGGGATCTGCGCACATTATTAATGACGGGACATGAAATGACTTTTTTGTCCCTAATGTCTTATAAATATTCAAACTCATTTCTCTTTTTTCTTTTTCGTTTTTTCTAAAATGTTTGCACTCACTCTTTCTATTATTTCCGAAGAATCTCTTTTATCTTTCCTACAATTTCTACTGTTTTTTCAAGATTTTTATCTTGAATTCTTGTTTTAGACATTAGAAGCTTTAGATCATATAGGCTTTGCTGTTGCTATGCATCATTTCCTCTTTGCATTCTCTTTAAAGTTAGTGCTTTAATTCTTTTAAATTTCTATTTCTGTTTTTTGCATTTTAGGTGGTACTTCTTGCTTTTGTTTTTACTGGTGTTGGAAATGGTTTAATTGGCTTTTCAAAAATGGAGTTTTAGTTTTGATAACTTTGCCTTGAACCTAATCTTTATTTGTTATTATCACTGTGAATTTGAGTGTGGGGCTTTCTTTTGTGTTGCTCCTAAATAGCACCATTTTCTCTGAAGATGGTCCCATTTTTTATGTGATCTCGTTGAATATCCAGGGTTGTAGGAACTGTAATATTAAAAATAACCCGACCTCTTTGGATTTTGTTGTTTTACCTGTCTTGCCGACTTGTAGTAATGATATTTCCTTTTGTTGTACTGTAGGTGTAGCATTTATTGTAATACCCTACCACACAGAGCTTTATACCTAGGACGTAAATCATAGGTGGCGAGGCGCTACGACCTCTAAAACAAAAATATGTAAATAGATATATACGAAGAATAGTTTAACTAGGAGTCTTGAAAGAAAAGTTAAACGAAACACCAATAGAAAAAGTGCATCACTCTCGATCGGGTCAACGCAGAAAAGTAGATAAGATTGAATGGAAAGGATAATATATATATAAGATCAGAGTTCCAAAATATAGATATCAAGCTCTAGATTCGACTCGTAAAGCTAAGGCCGGCCAGAGTATATATATATATACACAATCCAAAATACGACTCGAACTACAGAATAAATACTTGTTTTTCTATATCAACCTCAAAGAGGGACAAAACATCATATATAAAGGGTGGAGAATCTGTATACATATATATACATAAACAAAATACAAATACTAAGTCCCAAAATAGTTCTTCGCTTCCAAGAGTCTCTAGAATGCTCAACGAGGTTCCTCTCAACCTGCATTTGAAAACAACAGAATATATATGGGATGAGAACCGGGAGTTCTCAGCATGGTAAAGGTGCCCGCATAGTTAACATAAAAAGTCTCAAAAAAGGCAGAGGTATTCCTAGAACTTCGATACTCAGATTTAAACTTAAGATCCAACTAAACCATAAATTAGGTAAAACTATCTAAGGGATTCAAGTTCTAATCTAACTTTAACCTAACATTTCACTTTCTGTCACCTCCAACCCTTCGAAACATTGGTGGAACAACCCTCAGCGTCACCTCCACCAGCATGAGGGATCTCTCAGTTGCAAACACATACAAAACAGACAAGGAAAGCACAAGTATAGATAGCAGTTATAGCAAATAGCTTAGGTAGCAGTTAATTACAGATAAGCAATTAGGAAAACCAAAACAATGCACACTTAAACAAATCATACAAATGCACATGATGTATGCCTGTCCTACTGGCCGTGAGCTCACGTATCGATTACTTTGCCAGAACCCAACACACCTGGTAACTAACCCGGATATCGTCTCTCTGATATACATCCACACTCTTGTGGATATAGTGTCTGTCACACTCTTGGGATATAGTGTCCGTCACACTCATGGAATATAGTGCATGCCGCATTTTCTGGAATAAAGTGTTCCCACACTCTTGGGATATAGCGTCCGCCATGCTCTTGAGATATAGTGCCCGTCACACTCATGGGATATAGTGACTGACACACTTCCCAGGGTAAAGTGCTCTCACACTCTTGGGATATAGTGCCTGCCCACTCTTGGGATATAATGCCCATCACACTCATGAGATATAGTACCCGACACACTTTACAACAGAGAGAAGATGATGCAACACAAGTGGAACATATTATACACAACCAATCTCACAAGCAGAATCACAACTTAACAGGATCAATCATCAATCCACCTCATGATAGTCACAGTCACTATCTATCATGGATATAGTGTCCAGTACACTCTTAGGATATAGTGCATGTCACACTTTTCAATCATAATCATTATCCTCATCTCTTATCCGAACCAAGTGGACAACACCACTGCCTCATATCCGGGGTCTCTTTCTCAATCAGATTCAATCTCATACCACATTTAATATTTTTGTACTTCTCAAACTTAAATAATCACTTCACCATCTTCCTTCACTACCAAGTTACTCTCCTCTTTAGGTTTACCCCTTTCTCTATGGTTAGGAACTAAATTTGGGACTTTTGAAGGTAACTATAGAGGTTTAGAAGCTAGAAAACATATTTAAATTACAAAATACAACTTTTCCAAAACAGGGTGGTCATGCGTACGTATGAGGTGCGTACTCATGGATGTAATACTACCAAACTTGCATACGCAAGCACCTCCCGCATACGCGGGTGTCCAAATCAGAGGAGGAGGTTCACGTACGCATTCACATCGTCATATACGCATGTGTTGAAAACTGGGCATTCTCGCGTACGCATGTTTACAAAAATAGCCAAACTCGCGTACGCGTCCACCCCATGCGTACGCGAAGGTATTGAAACAGAAGGAATTCTCGCGTATGCATGCATGTGTCTGCGTACGCATGCCTTGTATTTTTCAAAAAAGCTGCCAAGTCTGCAGAAATCACTTTTGCACACCAAACTTCCAATGCGCATAACTTTTTTGTTAAAAATTGTTTTTGGTCCATTTTTAAATGACATAAACTTCACGGACCCAATTTTTATTTGAAATAAGTTTGAAAAAGTTTGAGGATCTAGAAGCCAAGTTATGGCCCATCGAAGTTTGGTCAAAAATCAAGTTTTACCAAAAATACCAAACCTTCATTTTTACCAAAACTCCAATTCAAACCAATGTTTCACACCCCTAAAAC
>NC_029787.2:131300770-131307282 GCF_000816755.2 Arachis ipaensis | reverse complement strand
AATCATACAACCCTTTCTCAATCTTACTAATACAGTAACAACCTTACATTAACCATTATTCAATTTTATCAATTTTATTCCAAACAATCCACAATAAAAACGATACAACTCATCAATATATCTACATTCACAACTCATAATCTTCATTCACATCAATCACCATCACAAGCTCATAATACACACAACATTATTACCAAAATCACTAAACTTTAGCAAGTTCACTTAATTCAACCTATCTTACGGTCAACTAGCCTAAGTTTTCACGTTACATTACACATTATCTACGAGAAACCAAAATTATACCTTGGCCGATTCTTTCCTAGCCAAAAACACCTCAAATTACTTCTCCTTCACAAGCTCCAAGTCACAATTTCCAATTCTGCAAATCCAATCACCCGAATTTTGCTCCAAACCGCCAAATTGAACTCCAAATCAACAAGAATACAATCTACTCCACACAATATCACAATAATTAACATAGAACTCACTAATTCAATAATTTACAAGGGTTAGGATTTCCTTATTGTTATCCATGGGTCAATTGGACTAAACTCAGTGATTTTTTGCTACTAGAGTTTACCTAAATCATTAAAATCCCTCAATTCCCAAACCAAAAACGTGAAAAAGAGGAAAACAGAGAAATGTGCACAAAATTTATAGTTTCTTATCACAATGTTTCATTAGAATTGAAGAAAACTCCGAGACAAATGCATGACCATAAACGGCTCATCAATCGGAGCTCTGAATTGAAAGTTATGGAAGATTGAAGTTTGGAGGTGATTTGGGTTAGGGTTCCATGGCTTCCCCTTCCTCCTTAGTGTACTTCAATGTGATTATGGGGGAGATAAGGCTGAACTAAACTATTTATATGTTGGTCCAATTTTGAGTCAAAACCTTTAAAATTATTGTTAAAATTCATATTTTTAATATTTCTACTCTTCTAACTTATCAAAATTTAATTTCCTAATTTTTTAAATGATAATTGATTTATTAGCTAATTCTTTATTAATTTCCCGAGATTTACATTTATGTCTCAATCAGTGATTCACAATATGTCTTCTAAGGTCCCATTCAACCTGATTTGGATAGATATATTAATTCTTATTCCCGTCTCCGTTATTGATAACAATTATGCTGAAACCTTCCATAGGCACCATAGGATATGTCTAAATTTGGAGAATGAGAGAAATTATGAGATTGTAGTTGCCGACCCTGAGGAAAGGGTGTGTTTTTTCCGACTTGATAGGTCGGAGCATCACTTCATGTACCTATATGATTGCTATTTTACAAAATTAGATGTTAGTCTTCCCTTTTCCGACTTTGATTCTAAAGTCCTTAGGGTTTGTAACGTTGCTCTTCCTAGCTTCATCCTAATTCCTGAGCTTTCTTAAAAATTTATCAGCTTTTTTGTCGGGAACTTGACATCCTTCCTTCTCTTAAGTTCTTTTATCTCTTTGTTCTTACCAAACCTTTTAGCTCCAAAAAATAACGTTGGATCTCCTTTCGAGCTGTCCAAGGGAGGAAGGTCTTTGCCATTTTTTGATGACTCTTTCAATGACTTTAAAAATTACCATTTTAAGATTCGTGCTGTTGAGGGTGTCTGACCTTTTTTTCTAAATGAGAAAGACAAACCCTTTTCCCTTTGTATTGGAAGGAGAGACTGGTAATAGTGAAATATAATTTAGACCACGTAGATGTGGTTGAAGGGAGTGTAGTAGCTTTGTTCTAGGAGTGTTGGGGCCGAGCTCCTTATCTGGACACGAAGAGGTTTATAGGAAACCTAAGCCAACTTCAATATGAGTTAGGTAGCCTTCACTTAATTTTTGTAGATACTTTTTTGTTGGATTGCTTTGTGGATGGATAATGTGACCCGACTTTCATGTCGTACAGATAAGATGGCTCCTAAAACTACTATGAAAACTCCTCGGACAGCTAGAAAGAATGTTGTCGCCCGAAGTATACAACTAAAAGAGGCGGTGAATCTGTCAATCTTTCCTCACCCTCTAAATCGGACTCGGGTGCCTCAACCTCTATAAAGATTACTTCTGATCTGACTCCCCGGCTAACCCCTCCTCCTTCTAGCTCGGTAAAACAGACAGCTCTTCCTCCACCTTCCAATTCTAAGCTGAACCCTAAAAAGTGTAAGACTTCGGAACCAAGGGGTATTTATGAGCAGGATTTTGATGTCATTGCTTGGAGTGAGAAACACATCCTTCCACACAGCTTTATCAGTATAGATGACGTTGCCATAAAGATCCATCTTCAGGTTCATGCTTGGGTAGAATTCGGGAAGCTGGGGTTTGTGCAACTTTGTTAAGAGAACTGGAGAAGACTCCCGTTGATGTCACTCAGCGCACTTTGACCGATCTACACGCTGAAGTGGCATCCTTAAAGGAGTCAAAAAAGGAGTGGGATGGTGAAAGGGAGTCCCTCATTTCTAACCTTAGCAAAGCTCGGACAATAGCAAAACAAGTATCCGTCCCAGGATCGCTAAATAATGAAAGGAACGGATACTTTTCTGAATTGAAGCACATAATGAATACTTTGTTGAGGCAGTTGTTAAGGATAACAGTCGCAACCTAGAATGGAGATTGTTTGGGGTGTATCTTAGCACAAACGAAGCAATAAGAGTGGGGCAGTTTCAGGAATTAACTTCACTTATTCAACAATGTGATGGAAGAGTGATAATTTTAGGAGATTTTAATGCTATTAGAAATCAGGGAGAAAAAGAGGGTAGGAATCCTCGATCTGAGGTCTCAATGGAAAACTTCAACTCTTTTATTGATGATAATATGCTAATTGATTTGGGGATGTTAGGCGGTCCGTACACATGGACTAATAGAAGAGGAGGAGATGAACTGATTAGAGAGAGGCTGGATCGTGTGATGATCGGTATGCAATGGAGGGAACAATACGGGTTGGTTGTAGTGCGAAGACTATATGAGAATGGTTCTGATCATTCTCCCCTTTTGCTGGATTCTGACCCACCAACATGGAAAAGTAAAAGGCAGTTTAAATTTCAGGAGCGTTGGTGTGGAAATGATGAGGTTAGACGGCTGATTTTGGAGGTTTGGGAGATAGAAATCCAGGGATCACCCATGTTTATATTAGCCCAAAAATTCAAATTATGCAGACACAAATTGGTAACTTGGCAGCAGCAACATAAGTCAAATTCTAGAAAGGAAATTGAGGAGCTAACTCTCAAACTAGAAGTGCAGAGAACTGAGGGTACCCATGGGGGTTCTGAAATAAATGCATTGGAAAATAGATTGGAAGAAGCTTACAAAGCAGAGAAAAGCTACTGGAGAAAGAAGTCGAGATGCAATTGGCTTAAGAGTGGGGATCGTAATACAAAATTCTTTCACCAAAAGTTCTAAACTAGAAACCGGAAGAATAAAATTTGGGGACTAGTTGGAGCGGATGGTACTATTGCCACTACTCTGGAAAATATTGCCAAGGTAGCTGAGGACTATTTTAAACAGCTTTTTTCATCGGCACGAAGTACTAATCCGAGTATGAATTTTAAGGATTTTAACCTTTCGGTTACAGCTCACATGAACCGAAGGTTGCTGAGATCGGTTACTTTTGAAGAAACCAAGAGGGCAACATTCAGTGTTTGTACACAAAACGCCCCAGGGAGCGATGGATTCACGGCGAAGTTCTTCCAATTCTATTGGGATATTGTGGGCAGAGATGTATTTAAGGCAGTTTGCAGTTTCTTTGGCGGAGGGAGAATCCTGAAATGTTTTAACCACACCCAAATTTGCCTAATCCCTAAGATTCCAGATGCCAGAGATATGACACAGGTTAGACCTATTAGTCTTTCATCAGTTTTTTATAAGATTATTTCTAAAATACTGGTGCATAGACTACAGCCATTCATGAATAATATAGTAAGTGTGAATCAAAGTGCATTTTTAAAGGGCAGGCTCATTTCTGATAATATACTAATAGCTCATGAATGCATGCATTACCTAAAAACTAAAAGGAGTGGTTTGGAGAATGAAATGGCAATTAAATTAGATATGAGTAAAGCCTATGATCGAGTTGAATGGAGTTTCTTATGGTTTATTATGATGAAGATGGGTTTTGATGAGAGATGGATTTCTTGGATTCGGGAGGTGGTCACAACTGTTTCTTACTCGGTTCTTGTGGAAGGTAAACCTTTTGGTTATTTTAAACCAACAAGGGGTATCCGCCAAGGAGACCCTTTATCATCCTACCTATTTTTTTTTTTGCGCAGAAGGACTCTCCTTCTTACTACACAAGGCTGAGCAAAACAGGGTTATACAAGGCATCAGGATCCATAGAAGGTGTCCAGCTATTAATCATATTCTCTTTGCAGACGACTCTATTTTATTCAATAAGGCATCTCTAGAATCATGCAATGCTATTTTAGGACTCCTAGAAACATATGAAAGAATAAGTGAGCAGAAAGTCAATCTCAGCAAGTTGGCAATTTTTTTCAGCCAAAACACAGCAGACTCTCTACGACTACAACTAGCTAACAGGCTTGGTATCCAGCATATAGGGATGCAAGATAAGTATCTAGGTCTCCCAGCTATCGTTCAACGATCCAAAAAGGCTACCTTTAGAGCTGTTAAAGATAAAGTTCAGAAGAAATTATAAGCCTGGAAGAGGAATTTATTATCAGCAGGAGGAAGATATGTACTTATTAAGGCAGTGGGAGAAGCAATTCCTGTGTATACCTTATCATGTTTCAAACTCCCAGAAATGCTTCTAGATGAAATACATAGGATGTTTACACAATTTTGGTGGGGTCAACGAGGAACAGAGAAGAATATGGCATGGATCAGCTGGGACAAAATGACTAGACAAAAGAGAGAGGGTGGTCTTGGCCTCAAAGATCTGAAAGCTCAGAATTTGACACTGCTAGGTAAGCAGTTTTGGTGGATAAATACTAATCATAATTTCTTACTGGCTCGCATCCTAAAGACTAAGTATTTTCGGTATACATCGTTATTAACAGCAGAAAAAGGCGTTAATTCTTCTTGGGGCTGGCAGAGTTTATTAAAAGGAAGGAAGGTAGTGGAGAAGGGACTTGGATGGAGTATAGAAACTGGTGAATCAGTACGTATTTGGCAAGACCCTTGGTTGCCCCCTCCATACCCTTTTTATATTAATCCTACCAATAATCCAGCAGCAACAATTTACAGAGTTAAAGATCTATTGAGAAATGATAGAAGTTGGAACCTGGAGCTGATAAACGCACTTTTTTTCCCTAACACAGCTGCTCGAATTTGCGCTATAAGTTTGAATGAAGATGGAATTGACAAGATCACTTGGGCCTGGAATAGGAATGGAAAATATGATGTGGCCTCTGGATATCAAATTGCATATGCTTTCTCTCATGCCCCAATAGAGCAATTTCCACAGGCAATGCAAAACTCAGCAATTTGGAGAAGACTATGGAGCCTGAAAATGCCACACAAGATTCAATTATTTCTATGGAAGTGTATCCATGAAAAACTTCCTGTTCTTAAATTGCGACATCAACGATTCCTAACAACTTTACCGATTTGTCTAAGATGCGGTGTGGAAGAAGAGACCATTTGTTACTGTCTCCTACGTTGCAAGGCTGCGAAAGAAGTTTGGGGTTTGTCTACATTAGCAGCGATAGCACTGAACCAACCCATGAGTACCTTTGAAGAGTGGTGGAAACAGTTGACGATTTCAATTGGAACCGGAAGAGAAGGTGACAGAAAACTGACCTTGTGTGCTATTCTGTGCTAGAGTCTATGGAAATCAAGGAATCAAGAGATATTCGAGGGAACAAAGACAGCGTCTTGGGAGACCTTCAACCTTGCAATGAAACTGCAGCAAGAGCTTTGGCCAAACTAGAAGAGCTATCGTTACCTTCTGCATCCTTATTAAATGATTTTGTGTTTTTTCTCTTAAGTAATTTTCTTTCCTTTCAATAGTCCAGGGCTATATTTTTTGGGAGAATCCCACCTCTTAATTTTTGTCCCAATTTGGACCATGTATTTCTTATTCTTATATGAAGTACAATAACAATAACTTTGGTAAAAAAAATAATAAAATATTAAGTATAAAATAGTAAATTTACATGCAAAGGAGTAGTACTTATTAAATAACTCTTCCACCTTAGTCAATGACAACAATAAAAACGTCTCACGGTCCACAAATTTAGCTCAACAAAATACACAAATTCAGTTACAATTTTAGTCTTTATTATTTTATCTTATCTTATATTTAATTATTTTTATCTTATCTTTATTTGCTTTTATCTTTCTTAGGCCAATGCTCTGTATATATAGTTTTACGTTCATAATACAATTCAATTCAATCAATTAACAATCAATAAATTTTTTTTTATCTTTTCTATTCTTTCACAGTTTTATCGTATTCTTGAATTAAATTTTTTAGGCAGAACACCAGAGAGAAGAACGTAAGAGAGAAAGAAGAACTTAGGAAATTCAGAGAAGCACGTAGGAGAGAATGAAAAATGATAAAGTAACTGTTTTTATGAA
>NC_029787.2:131298250-131300467 GCF_000816755.2 Arachis ipaensis | reverse complement strand
TTTTTGAATTGAGTAGAAAATTAAAAAAAATTCTAATATTTAAAATTTAAATTAATTTTAATTACTAATATATTTATCTATAAAAAAGAAATATATTTTAATTAAAATTTAATTAAATAATATTATTTGAATTAAAAGACTGATTAAAGGTTGAAAGTTAAAAGAAAACTATAATTTTTCTTTCAAAAGTTTTGGATAATCCTAAAACTACATTTATTTTTGTGAATAGAACATAATATGATACTGAAACAGAAATAATAGAACAGAAACATTAAAAATTATTTTTTGTAGATTGTGTTTGGATATAATATATATCATACTAATGTAATGTCCAATATTATGTTTCAATGCACATAAATAAGATTAAAATATTATGCAAAATAATTAAAATAGTCACACAAAAAAATATCTCTTCTACCCTTTTCTTTCTTCCTCTGTCTTTCACTCATTTTTTGTTATCTAATCTTTTGCCAATTATTGAAGGATGGTAGAAAAATGATACCTACTATACTTGCTAAACTTTGCTTATGCTCTTTTGTGCAACTCAACATTTAAAACTTTATGGATACCATTCATTTTCTTAATTTTTTAAATTTTTTATTTTGTTGTTTCTAAATTTTTTATTGTGTAAATTGAGATATTGAATAGGTGTTGAATTTGTTTTTTTTACCCTAATTGAAAAAAGAAGAAGAACACAATAAAAAAAATGAATACAGAGATAGAAAAAGAACAAGAAGAAGAGAATATCGAACTGTAATTATCTATGGATAAAAGCGAAAAAAAATTTCATTAAAATTCGTGTCCATCTTCCTAAATTTTGTGTCCATATCATTATTCTTCGTTTAAAAGTAGATACAAAAATAAAAAAAAATTCTATTCAATGTTTATGTTTCTCTGTCTAAATATTTTTTAGATATTTATTATTTATATTTTTGTGTCATGTCTACAAAAACAAACGTGCAGAGATAGAAGAAGAAGAGAATATCGAACTGTAATTATCTATGGATAAAAGCGAAAAAAAATTTCATTAAAATTCGTGTCCATCTTCCTAAATTTTGTGTCCATATCATTATTCTTCGTTTAAAAGTAGATACAAAAATTACAAAAATAAAAAAAATAATCAGAGAGAGGCAGAGAGGAACTTACAAAAAGCTGCGACAGCGACGGGCTCATAACAGCGGCAACCGGCAAAGACGTTGCAATGACGAGTCTGTAGAAGAAGAAGAAGTTACATGCAGATTTACAAATCACAATGTGTGTGTGTGAGAGAGAGAGAGAGAGAGGAACTTACATGAAGAGGATGGCGCGGCGGCGAGCTCGGAAGAGGAAGCTCTGCTCTCAGGCGGAGGACGGCGGGGTTTCTCCAAAGTCAGAGAAGAAGAAGCTCTGCTCTCTGCCTCTCTCCATGACCGTGACTCCATTCTAGTCTCTACTCTCCAGCATTGGAGGAGAAGAAGCGTCACTCTAGACTCTGATTCTCTAAAGATTTGGGGTTAAATTTTGGGAAAATGAGTGAAATAAGTAGGGACGCAAGAAGCAAACGGGGGAGTAGTTTTTTGTTGATTTTTTTTGTTGTGATTGAAATAAATTAAACAAAGAAAAATAAAACAAACAAAACAAAGGAACTGTTTAAATAGAGGCACAGTCCCATTTAAGACTACTCTTAAACTCCTCCCAAGGTGAAGGAAGCTCCACATGAGAAAGTTGTAACTTCATCACCATCTTTGCCATAGTATTTGTCAGTGTGTTTGCATCTCTCATATAAACGTAAGTCAACACGCCAATTTCAATGCATGATATCTCTTATTTTGAGCACCAATGGATCAATAAACCCAAAACCATCTTGGTGATTAGTAATAAGATTAAATGCTTCCACACAATCTGTCTCACAGATAACATTTCGTTGACCCACATCCCAAGCTAAGAGATATCCTCTCCAAATAGCAAATAATTTCCCTTGAAGAATATTATTACTCTCAATCATTCCCAAACACCCCCTTTGCCAACTTTCATTACAATCTCTAATAACACAAGCAAAACCAATACTATCACCCGAACCAAGATAACTAGCATCACAATTAATCTTAAAAGTACCAATAGATAGGGATTCCAAAAATCATTTAAAGTAGAGAGAAGGGACATACGTTGTAATTCAAAAATATTCCTAAGCTCCTCTTCTGAAGTTAATGCCAGACAAATCACTTTTTCCGGAGGCCA
>NC_029787.2:131296973-131297518 GCF_000816755.2 Arachis ipaensis | reverse complement strand
CTACGTAGAGAGATGATTGATGAGGATGACAATATAAACTCTCATTTCTTTTAATTTAATTAAGAAACAAAATTCGTCAAATGGTATAATTTTTTTATATTTATTTAAAAAATTACAAATTTAAATTTTTTTATTTTTAATTAAAAAAATGAGACTAATTTAATGTTAACTTAAGAGATTGAATGAATTCAAATACCTACACAATAACATTGGAATATGTTTAAGATAGTGCCGCATAACTTCCTAGTGGAAAAAATACGGATAATAATCATCATCTAATTTTTTAATTTTTACACATCATTTTCATTACATCATCACTCTCATTTATTGTATTGTTTTTCTTCAAATATGAAAAGTTTGAAAATGGTGTTCTGACGTGGAAATGCGAAAGTCATTAAAGTACAAACAAGGCGAAAAGAGAGAGAGAGGGATGGAATTTTTTTTGCTTTTGACATAGTAGATTTCAGCAGAAGGTTCACATAACAGGCTATTAGTTCAATGGCAGAGCGTGCTGTTTTCTTTTTTATAAATGGATCAAATGGATC
>NC_029787.2:131293702-131296948 GCF_000816755.2 Arachis ipaensis | reverse complement strand
TAATGAATAAAATAAATTTATTATATAACTATACATAAAAAAATTCTTTTGTTAAAAAATAAAAATGCTTTTTATTTTTAGTATTGAAATTGTAGTGGTATCTTTTAAAAAATATAAAAATTTAATGTAATTTTTATATAAAAAATATGAGAATTAAATTTGTGGTTTTTAATTTTTTTGGATCTGTTTTTTAAAAAATATAAATTTAAGAGTTAAATTTGTATAGTAGTATTAAAATTTTTTTAAACATATTAATCGGACCTCTGATTTACTTGAGAACGAAAAAAAATTATCTTATTATTACGCATTATAGAAATTTAATTCTCTAATTTTCTAAATTTAAAGATCTGATTTGTTATTTAAAATAATAAAATTTAAATTCATATAAAAAAAACACACTAATTAATCATCAATTCATGACTAGATTTCTTTTAAACGAAGAAAACAAAATATCAGCACAAACAGAATATACAATTTTTATTTTGTTATTTTCAAAGATCTTTTGTTCAATCACGGAAGCGGAGAAGACAAGGAGATCAGGCAGAAATAGAGTGCGCAACCCCACAGAAATTATATTATTTTAATCAACGCCGATTGACCAAAAACATTTTGTTTACAAATATACAACAGGCCATGAAGGCAAGGCTTCTTTTCAACACAACACACGTATATATATTCTTCACCCTAATGTCCTGAATTATTTGTTTTACTTTTCACATATTTATATTATATTACATGACACACCACTCCTATTAATTAATTACATTGTTGATATTCCTGAAGAATGAAGAGGAATGAGTGAAGTAATGTTGATGAGGAAGCTGTTCTGCAACCAGAAGGTAGAAAAGCCCCATGACTCCAGTGTGACTTCGACTGCTGCTGCTGTAGTTAGACTCCAGGGTTACTTTTTCGCCATCAATGATCTTTACAGAACCTGGTTTAGGATAACAAGTGGTCATTCCTACAATGTAACCTGCCTCATTTCCTGCTTCATCTCCAGTTCCATATTTTGCCATTGAGGTACATATTACCCTTCCATCCTGAAAAGTGAAAACCAGTTTGCACAACTTTCAGAACACAAGCTACACATATTTAAAGTTTAAGGGGCAGAATAGTCATTAATCACCTGTCCATATAGAGTTGCTCCAATTCCAGCTGAATGTTGATGAGCTACACCATACACAACATAGCCACCCTTTGGAAATGGGAGGCTTGTTCTCTTCACATCAAGACAATCATTACCTTTCTTGGTGTCTCTGTTGCAAGGATCTACTTCATACTCAACCTGTAACAAAGAAGAATAAATATTCATGTTGCTCAATTATTCCTGTTACCTAGATTATTTTTCATTAGCAATAATGTAGACTCAATTGTAGGTGTAACCACTTAACAAATATTTTTTAAAGAATTCAGCCACTCATGACTCACCCGGCAATCATGATCTGAGCTTGTTATACTTGAAGTATCTGAAATTTTCAAAGTATCAGTGACATCAATTATATAAATCTTAACAGGAACAACATATTCATCCCAATCAATCCACTTCACTGTGTATCTCAAATAGAGGCTTCTCTTGGGACCTTGAAAGCCTTTCTTCAACCTGCACTGAGTCTCATGATAGCAACAATTCAAACCTCCTATGTAATCTGGAGGCAAAGGCTTGCCAAATTCATTGACTGTAACATTATAAAGGTCACACCTACACTCAGTGCACCCCAACTTATCCTCCACGCCTCGCGTATCGATGGCGTGGATATTAAGCATCCATTTCTCCTCATACCCTTCTTCAGGATTGCCTATTTCTAACCCAAAAGGATCTGGAATATCCGTATTTGTTCCTCTTGTTTCAGATCCAATACCATAATACTGTCCAAGAACATTTCCCTGGCATATGCCACTATTTCTCACAACCCCTGATTCGAAGATTGAGTCTGACACATGAAGAACTCGATGAGGATCATAGCTTGCGTGTGTTGCAAGTTTAGACTTGGATTGACGGTATCTTATAAGAGCCCAATGGTGGAGGTAAGTTTCATGGAGGGGTACAGAGTTTCCAGCTTCATCAACAACTTCAGCAGTGAAACCCTTGAGAGCAACATGACCTCTTGGAAAATCAATATCATAGTAATTTTTATTGGAAACCGCTCCCGGTCCTATTTCAATCTTTGGGGAAAGATGAACTGCTGTCTTAATTTTATTCTCAGTCTTCCAAGAAAATAAAGAAGCTGAGCATGGACTGCCTAACACCAGCAAGAGTATTGCCAATGAAATCGCCTCACACATTTTGTTGGTTGACCTGTCATCAAAATTCTTATTATTGTTCACTAATCAGCTAATTATAAATTAAGATAGAGATATTTTGCATATATTTATGTATGTTTCTGAGGCAATTATTAATCATGATGCAAAATTCATAGAAAGCTGAAAAGAAATATGACATAAACTGATAAAAAAACATTATGGCGATAGGAGAAACAATGATTAGCTTCTTATGTATAGAAAAGGGGAAAAAAGTTCAGTGTTTATTAACACAAAAATAAACTTATAAATTCCACCAAATTGACATTATTGACATGGAACAAGCTAAACAGACAGCAGCAATAATCTGAGAGGAAGTAGGGTGGTCATGAAAAAGAAAAGAGACAGGGAAGAGCATGCATAATGAAGGAGGAAACAGGGATAGAATGGTTTCATTTGCTTACATTCAATTCAAAGAGTGCCACACCACAAGGCAGAGTGCAATTGAATGCGGAAGCAGCAACCACGATTTATAGGCAAAATATTTGAGGAGAGAAACTTCCTCACGTCTGAAATCACAAATGTCACCCAAATGGATAAAATATTTAGAGAAAACAGAGAAATAGTTCCATAATTTTCTAATTAGAAGATAGGCAAGTTTTTCTCTAATTAAAAATATAAAAATATTTTTGATTTTTTAAAATATAAAATATTTAAATTTTTTGTTTAAAATATATAAAAATAACTTGATCTCTTAAAAAAATTTAGATGTCTTACGTTTTAAAGAAATGATAAATATTTTTGTTTTTTTAATTAATCGAGACTTTGGGATAAAAAAGTCAGATATTTATTTATTGTTTACTCAAAAATAAAAGTACAAATAAATTTATGTATAATTTATTGTTTTGTCTAAAAAATCCTTTGTATACAAAAAAAATTTAATATATAATTATTTGAAAACTTTTGTAATGAAAACATACTTAATTACATATATATCAAAAGTACATA
>NC_029787.2:131292292-131293677 GCF_000816755.2 Arachis ipaensis | reverse complement strand
ACGAAATATAGTCCCCGGTTATATGCTCTAAGCAGTGACGTCTGCTATGGATGACTATTTAATGGGAAACGTCGAGCAACACAGTACGAATAATAGTGACATTAACAAATCTTACATCTAGAAGAATCAGTTAGTCCTTCTTAATGCAGCTGGATTCATTTGTTCTCTTTATCATGGCCGTTTTCGTTGAAATTAAACTTAACGGCAATTTGGCAGATTTTTCACATATCAAAGCAAATAAATTTTAATTATTGTGAAAATATGCGAGTTAGTTCAATATCTAACTTTTTGGGAATCAAATTTACTCTTAGCTTCTTTGTAAATATCAATTTTATGATATGCATTAAAGTCTTTTATTTTGTCATGATAAAAAAACAACGATCTTTTAATTTTTTTTTTCAAACGATGAACTAATAAATCAAAATCAAATTAACTTATAAAATTAAATGCTTAAAAGGTCAATAAAATTTGACTAAACATAATAATAGTTGCAAATGTACATAAAAAGATTTAAAAATATAATTAGAATATAAAGTGCAAAAAAATAAATTATATGAAAATAAAGTATAAAATTATTTGTTATTCTATTTATAAAGATTTTTTTACTAATTCTGTGTTGATCTGAGGATGATGATAACTCAAAAATAACTGTTTTTATCAAATACAATTTGATAATTGTCTCATAAATTATGTTTTCTAATTTTAAAAAACGGTTTTACTATCTAGTTGAAATCAATTTCAAATCGCACCATACTATCGATACTAACTCGAGTCGAGTTAAAAATATGAACTTTGAGATTCACCAATAATTGAACTCGATCTTTTGGATTTAGAGTTTTGATATCATGTCATGATATCATTCATCCAAAAACTTCAGCCGATGGAAAAAGATAACACTAATAGTTATATATCTAATATTGAATTGGATATTCTTAAATCTCTATTGTACACATTGTATAACATTGACTCCCTATATTTTCTCAAATCAATAACATACAAACAAATGTTAAATTTTTTTACCAATTCTCTTTCTGTCAAGTCTTCCATTAATCTCAGAAATTGCTAAACTAACATCAACATATCGATTGTTGACATTTCTTTCATCGAGCAACAACAGCGTTAAGAAAAAATATATTTTATTATTCTATCGTATTTATCCTTCTTTATAATAAGATGATATAAATTTAAAGCATAATTTATCCTCATAACTTTTTCATATATATGACAGAATCTCCCATCCCTAATTATTTGCGTCCACGTACCACTTGCCATGAATCAGATGATATGCAATTAAGTAAGCTCACCAATATAAAATAGAATGAGATCTTTTCAATTTTTTTAATTTTCATTTAAAAGAATAAAATATAATTTTTTATTATTAATCT
>NC_029787.2:131273787-131292256 GCF_000816755.2 Arachis ipaensis | reverse complement strand
TAAAATTATAAAAAATATTAAAAATTAAATATTACATTTTAGTCCTTCGATTGAAATAAAATCAGGAGAATCCATTTCCCACAAAATATATGTTAAACATAAATAGATGTTCATGTTGTGTATAAAGTGTCCAAACTTTGATTGTGACGGGGACAAGTTCTTGAATGTCACGGAAAAACAATAATCACGGGGGATAAGAGAGGTACGTTGACGAGGAGCTTGTGAAAATTTATAAGAAAAAGTCTAGGGGTTAGCAGATTTTGTGATTTTTAGCCATTAATTAGTTATCAATGATGTTTTTAATGGTGTGAAATTATATGTAGAATCATTCAATTTTCTTTTAATGATTAAGTGCTTGTCAGAATTTAATAAAAGTGTTGGCCTACTAATACTCCTCAATTTATAATGATTTGTGTACAATAAGAGAGAGGTGCATGATAAAATAGGAGCGTAGAGTGCGATAATTTAGTTCTATTCGAATCGGATAGATAAGATGAAAATGATATATTAAACGCATTATGCATCAAAATTAAACTCTACAATATATTTTATCATTTTATATGTTATTTTTATAATTTTAAAAATATAGTCTCTAATCATTATAAAAAAAAAGGTGACAAATTAGACTTTAATTTTTTTAAAAAATAACATACTTTTTTAATATTAAATAATAAATAACTAAGTTGCTCATTAAAATAAACAAGATTTATTTTAAAAATTGACATTACTAATAAAAAAAAGGGAATAGAAGAGTTAAAAAATGATTATGCATAAACGGTTGTAAGTTACCACAACGCATTTTTCCATAATCCGCTACTCAAAAACGCATTTTATAAACCCTAGTTCAAGCATAAGGCCATAGTGTTTTTTTCAGCTTCAGTTTTTGTGCATGATCCTTCTTCTCTATCACGGTTTAAAGTTAACCTTGAATGCACATAATCCGCAAAGGATTTTACGTGAAAATTCGTAAAATATTTTAGCTTAATATAAACTGTTTTAGAATATTATAATTGTATAAATTTGAAATCTAAATATTTATCTTATATTTTTAAATATTAATAATTAATTAATAACAAAAAATAACAAATAGCTTTCCTCTTGTGTACTCAATTTGCTCGAAATAGCTTTCAATTGCACATTTAATTTGCAGTGTTGCACTTCTGTTCCCGACTCTTCAATTGTTATCGTGTGATATACGTTACTATATTATGAACTATTTAAATCCCTTGATTGATTGATACAATGCATGGTTCGTGATTGTGTTGAAACTTGGAACAAGTTTCGATAATATCATAGTGGATTAGTGGGGTTCTCTCATTATCAAGTATCAACACGTTAGACGTTCCCAGCTGACTCATCTCATGCACGTCCACACGTAATATTAATAGTCCGTTTGAATAGGTTGATAAGTGACTTTTTTTTTTAATTTTTAACTTATGAAAAAATGTAGTATTAATGTCTGGTATAATTTTCAAAGCAAAATTGTAACTTTTTAAAAAGTTATTTTAGTGTTTAAGGAGAAGTTAAAAAAAATGACTTCTCTCCTATGATGCACGGATACTGACACGGGACACGACACGACACGGGATATGCAGACACGCGAATTTTAAAATCTTACATGACACAGGGACACGCATATATATAAAATATAAAGTATTTTTTAGATAAATTGTAATGATATTTTGATATTTTATTGATATTAAAATATAAAACAAAATTTTTAATTATTTTTAATGTCTTATTTTAATTATATCAAGTATTTAAAATATTTTTTGTTTTAATAAATAATAATATATACTATATCTAAATTTATTTTAAGAATATATGTTACGAATAAGACTGGACACGCAGACACGTGGTGGTATTTAGGTGTGTCTAGACGTATCTGGAGAAGAATTTTTTATTTTTTATTAAGATACGGTTGGACACAGCAGATACACGTGTCGGACGAGTATCGCTGAGTGTCATGTCCAAAATATATCTGACACGCGGACACGATAACTCAGCGAAGTGTCCGTGCTTCATAACTTCTCTCATAATAAAATTTTTTTATTATTTTTTTTAAATAAATACTTTTAAATGAATCCTTGCTAAGCACGGAAATTAAAAATTATATTATTCATGCATAATATAATGTGTACCATTAATCCAATTAAATTAAGATACACGAATATTTTTTCATGAATGAGAAACTTAATTTATTCTTTACATGTTAATTATTAATGTTAAAAAAAAATTTCATCTCATATTCCATAACAAAAATACTTTTTCATATTAATTTGAAAAAATCACTTAATTAAGCTAAGGGGGAAATTACACGAATCAGCTAAATCAAAAATTTGTTCATAAATTAACCAGTTTACATTTTTATATAGTTCAAATTAGCCTAATTCGAACTTCATTTTCATGTAATTCGAATTACACTGATTCGAATTACACACGCACACACCCACTAATTCGAATCAACCTGATTCGAATTACACACATGCACGCATTCCTAAGTAATTCGAATACTGGTTCAAATTATACTGGGCCAGATGTGTATAAATATGGTGTGAACGTGAATTGATCTCATTAGAGTGAGAAAATGGCTAGTGAGGAGAGTTTTGTAGTGTTGGTTCATCACAGAGGATCGATTAAGAGGAAAACACGATCTGGTGTGAAGTTCACTGATAAGGATCCTCTCAGTATTTTTATGAGGCCTACGACGAACTATGATGAGTTTGTGAATTCTATACTATAGAAACTTGGTCTGCAAGGCGTGAAACGGGTTCACAAGTTATTCTATCGCATTCCAATATCAGTGCTGCAAGAAATAGTGAAGTATGATTGTTTCACGATCGGGAGTGATGAGGACTTGCAGGTCCTGTTTTATTGTCGTCGGCGATTTCCCGAGGTTAGGACACCTGAGCTGTTGGCGAAGTTGGTTGATGTGGTATCTAGCTCGGGAGATTCAAACCGGAATACCTACACTATAGGCACGGTAGCCGGTTCTAGCTCCAAACCTGTTGGTGCATGTTCGTCCGTCCCTGTGAATGAACCTCCGGTCGAGCCTGTCGCCTCCCCGTCGTTCGCTGTTGATCTCAACTGTAGTGGAGGTGGAGAGGTTGGAATAGTGGATGTTTTGCCGACTTCTTTACAATGTGCTGCACCGGCTAGTCTAGGTGATGCATTGCTGGATGATGTTGGCGATGATGATGTGGAGCCGGATACCATTGCTGATGTGATATTGGAGCGAGTGATCCAGCTAGGGCTGGAGGTGGTTCTAGCTCTGGCACACAACAGTCTTTTCATCTTTGGACTTGGATGCCATGAGACAGGAGGGAGTTCCTGGAGAGCCTACTGGATTTGGTGCTAGAGATGACCAGGGGTCTGCAGGTTTCACAGAGTTTCAGGTTGGTTAGCAGTTTCAGGATAAATATGAGGCTGTGTTAAGTGTGAAGACGTGTAGCATCCAACGCAGGGTACAGTACAAAGTGGTGGAGTCTGACTATCGCCGGTATGTTGGGAAGTGTTCTGAGTTTGGGAATGGGTGCATATGGTTGATTAGGCTAAGTCTCCGGCAGCACAAGGGTATTTAGGAGGTAAAATGATACAACAGACCACATACGTGTCTCACGACGTCCATCTCTAGCGATCACAGGAGTCTGGATTATCATGTAATCTCGGATTTCATCATGTCAATGGTTAGAGCTGATGCATCCGTCAGCATCAAGGTGCTTCTGAATGCGACGGTGGCATACTTTGGGTTCAGGCCGACGTATAGGAGGATTTGGTTGGCGAAGCAGAAGGCCGTTGCCCACATCTATGGTAATTGGGATGAGTCGTACAATGAGATCCCGCGGTGAGTGCTAGAAGTTCAGTTGACGATGTCTGCCTTCACATCTGCACTCGAGGTCCCTTCTCGCTAGCAGAAGGATTGTGACCTGACCACCTGCAACTCACATCGATGGTATAAAGAAAGCAAGGTATCACACATAGTATAACATTATAAGCGGACACGGAATAGAATAATTTTAGACGAAATAGAAAAAAATGATAACAGTACCTCGAGGCCAAGGGCCAGCTGAACGTTTCATACCCAGCAGGTCTAAACCCAGGAAAGCGCCAGAAGATCCAAGACTGAAGTAGCTGTAATGGACTAGCTAGCTTCACCACATGTCTGTTGGCCACTCGGCACATGCACCGGTACAACCACGCGAGTGCTGCCGACCCCCAGCTATAGCCACCCATATCCTCAAGCCTAGGCACGTAGGGTAGCCACCTAATGTGAATACGGTTGCCGGACTTGTCAGCAAAGAGCTGAGTGCCTAACAGCATCATGATATACGCCCGAGCATAGTGCCTGACTGTCTCCTCGTCGGCTCCCTCAGGGCACTCTCCAAACATCTCCTGGAACCAGCTGCAGTTCACTGCAAACTTTTGGATTTGGTTCGCAAGAGGTAACACACCAAGCAACTCCTGGAACCACACCCAAGCTGGACGGCCACCCTGGATGTATGTCTGAAAATCCGTCAAGCAACCACTGACATAACGTCCATCGACCGGCAACCCCAACTGGTACGCCACGTCATGCAGTGTGATCGTGCACTCCCCGAACAGCATGTAAAATGTGTGCGTCTCCGGACGCCACTGCTCGACGAAAGCACTCACAAGGGGTTCATCCAATCTGAACCATCTCTCGTTCAGTCTCACAAGATGGTATAATCCCGCCATCTGCAAGTACGGAACGTACGTCTCATCCAGTTGCATGCCCTGCTGCCGTCGCATGCTCGAGATGCATCGCTGGGGCTACACATATAATGGACCAGATAATTAAAACCACTAACAAAGCCAATTACAAAACCACTAACAAAAACCACTAACATAAACTACTTGCAAAACCACTAACAAAATCACTAACAAAACCACTAACGAAACAAGTAACATAAACCACTTGCAAAACCACTAACAAAACCAATAACATAAACCACTAGCAAAACCAGTAACAAAATCACTAACAAAACCACTTACAAGACCAGATAACAAAACCACTAACATAAACCACTTGCAAAATCACTAACAAAACCACGTGCAAAACCACTAACAAAACCACAAACATTATCACTAACAAAACATAAAAAATCATTCACATACAATATTACCAACGTCATTTACCATCAAAACCACTAATATAACGTATATAAACAAACGAATAAGTTACCTAATCCTACTTAAAAAAAAATATTACGTACTAACCTCTTCGTTGATGACCCCGGCTATATGAGCTACACCATCCAAACGATATAGTCTGTCCGGATTATCCCCCATGGGCTGAATATCCTGCTCGAGCCTTTCTTGGAGTCGTGATGGGTCGTTTTCTCTGGGATTTGGTGGGGTATGATAATGGAAAGGTGGTTCGAATGAGGTTGGTTAGAACTCCTTTTATAGCCGAAGCAAGAGTAATTCAAAATACCCCAATTCGAATTACTACTAGAGACAAAAATTGAGTAATTCGAATCAGTCCAATTCGAATTACTTAGGAACACGTGCATGGGTGTAATTCGAATCATCCTAATTTGAATTACTATGTGTGAGTAATTCGAATAAGGTTGATTCAAATTAATGGGTGTGTGCGTGTGCGTGTGTGTGTAATTCGAATCATTACATGGAGATGAAGTTTAAATTAAGGTGATTCGAACTATATAGAAATGTGGACTGGTTGATTCATGAACAAATTTTTTATTTGACTGATTCGTGTAATTTTTTCCTCCCCTTAACTTATATAAGTGATTTGCCTTATTAATTTGCTATTGAACTTATATATTATTAGCCCCTGTCTAACACTGGTAACACGTAATAAATTTCATATTAAATCGTAAGCCAAAAATATAATCATATAAAAATATTTAAACTTGTAATATACAAATATAATTATACGTACGAATATAAGATTTACAACTAAATATAATAAAATTAAGTCAGTTCTATGATATACTAATTATACAAAAAAAAATAAAGTTTAGTGGTCGAAAAATAACATGACTAAACACATTTATAATCCAACATCTTTGAGTATATCAATTTCAAATGGATATGTTGATAGAGCCTTGAATATATAAGCAACTTACAACTTGTAAACAAAAACAAAATTCATCTATCCAAAACCAAACTTAAACTCAGTTTGCCTACTAAAACTATTAAAAAACTTAAAGTAGAATCCTCCATTAGTGAAAGAGTCAGAACCAATTATAATTCATCAAAAGATTTGAACTCTTTACATAAAGCAGTAGGAATATACTATACAATGAAAACACAATGAATAAGCACATTGGTTTTGTATCCATAAAATTAGTTGATGCAACAAAAAAAATGAATGATACAAAAAATCTAATCTGCATATATAGATCACTACCTAATGGATAAAAGTTGAAAATCTTTTCAAAAGATTCTTTGAAAATGTATTTATGTGAAAAATTACCAATAAATTCTACTTCATTTTTTACATTGTTCTAGCTGTATCATCAACACCCAATTCATGTAACACAATAGATTTAAACATTAAACATAAAGAAAAAAAGGATAACAGAAATGAAAATTCTAATATTCTATTATATAATATATTAAAAATTTTAACATTCCACTGTATATACATTGAAACTCTTAGAAGAATATAGTTGAGATGTATGATTTATTAATGATTTACATAAATAAAGTGCAACAAATAATACCTACATGAATACATATTTAGTATAATGTACACATGACTAAAATTATGACACATTAGATAGCCTAATAAAAACTAAAGACATGCTCACATGCACACACAAATTATCTATCAATTTACCAAAAATATAACTAGATTATAAGCAAAGGTTTAAAAACCTATTCAAAAAGCACAATAACGTAATTAAAATACTAATCCAATAAATTAAGTTATTAAAATTCTTGAGTTTCGGCCATCATTGTTAGTATATAATTGTCAAACAATTTAGAACCTTAATTTCACAAAAAAGGTCCAACCATTTTATTTCTAGCCCTTCTTATAGTAATAAAAAATTCATTTAAAAGAACAAACACAAGGTAAGAATTTTTTAGACACTATTTTATTTATGTAAAAAATTATAATTAGATAAAATAAAATTACAAAATGAAGATCCAAACCAAAACAGACATTATCATCAAAACCAAAACATGATATCAGGTTATTTTCGTTAAAAAAAGAAAGAGTACAACTAATTATATACACTACCACAAAAATGGGGTTTAGCCACCAAATTTTAACTACTAACACTAAATCGTGATAAAAATAAATGACCGTATCTTCTATTTATCACGAAACATTGTTATGTGGCTAAAATTTAACCTTTTGCCACATACAATATTTTTCGTAGCTGTACGCATGTACTTTCTGCTTACATTAACGTGTCATGACTATCCTGTTTTGAATAAATTAATTTATTAAATAAGTTTATTAATGTATAGTATCATTTTTTTAAATATTATGGCATTAATATATATTTATGAAATTAAATTTAAAAATATAAAAAATGAAATTTGTAAAATTTCTTATAACAATTTTATGTGATAATTAGTTTGTCTAATGTAATAAAATTTTAGTAACTAATTTAGTAATTAAAATTTATTAACTATTAAATTTTTTAGGTAAAAATATTTGCAAAACTTAGTTAATGTATAACTCTTATTATATTGTTTCGTGTATAATAGGTAAATAATTAAATAATAGTGCATTGTTTAAATCGTCAACTATCAACTGCATGAAATGAGAGATTGTGAGAGTCATATATTTATTAAAGTAGTTTGTTGGTTATTTATTGTTATTATAATAAAAATTAAAGATAAAAATATTACAGACTCAAAATTTAAATTTAAATTTAAATTTTTAATCATTTTTAACCATTAAAAAATAAATAAATAAATAACTATTGTATTAAAAATAAAATAATTTAAAGTATATTTAATAGATAATAAACAGTAGAATGAAAAGAAATATTCTTAAGATTAAAAAAAATTAAAAGACGATCTAAATAACAATAACCAAACTAAATTTTTAAATTTAAAATTTTAATGTGCGCTTAACCTGAAGTAGTTTTTGGCGGAAAGTTAAAGTAATCACTAATCACGGACAAATTTCAATATAACTTCCCATCATTCACGTTGTCTTTTAACTCCTACTTTTGTGCAGCACCTGAAAACACTTTCTTTAACCACACTATATGAACCCTATCATATGATAAGATATCCTCCAAACTCAAAATACCGATTTTTTTTCTTTCTTAATTTTTGGTGTTATTTGTTGATTTTTTTTAGCAGATTTTTTCGTGGAGCGAAAACCTAATAACTTAGGAGAGACCCTTTTAGCAGAACTACGATAACCACAGGTCAACAACAATGAAGAATTTGCAGAAGATTCGGACGAAATAAGTTTCAAGCAACTGTACCTACCAGAAAAAGATTATAATGACCCTTTAGTCGTGAATGTCAAAGGTATATGAAATTTTAATTTTTTTTACGTGATTTTTTGAGTTCTAATATTTAATTTATTTATTTTATTCAATTTTGTATTCGGTTGTAGATACTTCTACGGGTGAAATCACAACTGGCAAAAGGACATCAATTCAAGTTTGGCATTTGAAGAATGATGAAAAAGACATTATGGAACTTGATGGGCATGGACAAAGTCGAGATAATGACGCAAATTTATTGGTAGGTTTCTGGGTGTAATGGCCCGTGGAGCAATGTTGTAAATTGGAAAAAAGTCTTTGGTGCTGAAAATGTAGACGTGTGATAAATTTAGAGAAGCTGGTTGAAACTTCAGAGAAAAAGCTATGGATATGAAAAAACCAATGCAAGATTCAGTTGGCAGCTCTGTATAAATTTTTGTTATCAAAATACAGTGATAAAGTATCTAATTTATCCAGTGATATGCCAGACATTTAATTTGTGTATTTAATAAGTAATAGTTGAAATTTTAAATATATTTATTTTAGAAGGGATTAGAATTTAGTACCGGATGGTTCGGGTTGGTGCTTTGATTAATGAGAGGGGAATCGCTTGGTTCCGGGTTGCTGGGTTGAAGGGAGTGTAGTCGACGTCCCGAGCTCTTCGTATGGAGAAGGGGGTGTCACCTGCAAAGACACTCCGACGCTCTAATAAGTGATGTGTGCAGGCGAAAAAGGGTAAATGGCATGTAACGTACCTTGGGGGAAGGGTAGGACCTTCCCTATATATACCGTGTCAGAGGTGGGCCCTGCAAGGATAGGCCCACCTTCTTTGACGCTCCCTCCGCACAGCTGTAGCAGAGCTGTAAGGGACGCGTGTCCGAATTGGCGTCTGGGCGCCTTGCACCCGACCGTTCGGGTCGGGTGGTTAGTGGGTCGGGCTGGCCCATATTTCATTTGGGCCGGACCGTAACAATATATATATATATATCAAATTCATAATATTTTTAAAAACAAAAATTTAAGATTTTTACTTATTTTTTTTTGTGAAATTTAAACAAAGAATAAAATTTGAATATTTAAGACCAGCTTCTCTTAGAGCCGAAATAACCTGAAATATAATAGGTGGATTCAACATATCTCTAGTGGATAGCCAATCAGATTTACCAATAGCGATTATCCTTGTAATGCAAAATCAATACTAAGTATTCTCTCTAAATCACTAAGAAAACAGTAACACAGACATCACCCAAATATCTGAAATTGTCAACTATAAATATTGGTTGCTGCTTATATTGATATCTAGTATATTGCTTAAACTCTTAGTCTTTATTGAACTGATAGACAACTACAGCAGATAAATGTGCGTTACTTAATTACAATTAATCCTATTTTTTATTTTCTGAGTTCAATTCAGCATATAACCTGCTCAAAGAGGATAAAGCCATAAAAAAATTACATATACTGTGCTATTCAATCAAATCATATGGCAAGAGGATAAACTAATAATTGAAAAAGGATATCAGTGATAACTAGAAGTAATTATATCACCCATAAAAATTTTTTTAAGATGGGCCAAATCAATAGAATGAGAATGTGTGACATTACAAATAGAATTAAAATATTTAAAATATAAGAGATAACTCACAATATTATTAGCATTCCGTCGCCCTTCGCAGACCAGAAAGTAGAAGAAACCCATTAAAACTTGCACTTGCAGTTGCATACCTGCTCAAGTGAATGGACAAAGCGAAAACTTTAACCCTAAATTAAAATATATTTTCAAACACAGAATGATATCTAACATAAATAAATACTGAGTTTTACAAAGTTTTTTTTTTGACATCTACAAAGATAAATTACTCTCTTAAATTAAAAATGAATTAAAATAATGCATAGAGTTTTTTTGCTTGACTTCGAAAACTTAATAACAAAAAAATTATACTGTAGTATTTAAATTATATTTCATTTAATAAATCAATCATTCAATTACAGAACTCTATTAAAGTTTAAATTTCATGATCTGAGAGTATCTCGTACTGATAAATTTAATGAAAATCAGTTAATATTGAACTATTATTAGGATAAGCAACTAAACATGGGCTTTTTATTTTAAATTAGATCCTAAGAATTAAGTTATCTGATTTTATATTTGAAAAAATTGTAAGAATATATAAGATAAGATTACCGCTCAATTATAACAAACACATTATAAGATAATTACAAACTAAAGTTGTAAACAATTTGTAAAAGAATAAAATGTCTAAAAATAAATTCACGAGGATCTAGAAGTAATTTATACAGAAAAGTAACAAATTTTTAGAAGAATAAAAATGTCTAAAAATTACATATTAAATAAATTTTAAAATTATACATAATCAACCAAATTTTAGAAAAAAATTTTATAAACAACATTCATAGTTGTTTTGGTTGAAAATTATTCTCAATTAATACTTTAACCCTGATTTTAATTTTATCTTTGAAAGAGTAATATAAAGTTGTCCACTTGTCCGTGAGTAAAAATAGTTTCGGCGAATATAATCATTCAGTTATTAAAATTTGTGTCTGAGACTTGTTAATAGTCATAGATAATAATACACACATTAGAGAAGATGAACCTTTTTCTATGATTAAGGTCAACTAACACTGCAATGACACTACTGAAAAATTAGGTGGTGTCACTAAAATTTAAAACTATATATCACTAACTTCACATGCTACATAATAAGAAAAAAGTCATATAAAATTATAAATATACATTAACAGAATAGAAATCAAAATAAAAAAATGGATGATAATAAAAAAAATACAATTATAGATTTTCAAAAGAAGCATACATTATTGCCTTTTTCAATATTGAATTATGTTTTGAATTTAAGTTTAACTCAAGTTGCTTAAGCTTTTCAATTGCATTAGACTTTGTACTTTAAATAAAGTTTAAGAGGAAAAAAATTAACAAATTATGATGAAGAAATCCAAAAAAAAAAAAAATCAAAAGGGAGGATACAAATTAAAACAACTACATCATTTTTAAATGCTTCCGCAAAGTAAATATATAAATTTAACATGAAAATAATTAAAGAAATACATAGTCAAGAAGAAATAAGAAAAAAGCTTCTACAAATTTCAGATAAATGCCATAAGAAACTATTAAACATTCATATGTTTTTTGCTTTGTTAATCTGCATATATTAATACAAATAATAAATATTAGTATAAAACTTACAAAGCCACTCGTTGATATATTGATTATTAGGATCTAGGAGACATTTATTTATCAAGGAAAGACAACTCACCCTCTTTAGAGCCAATTTGACATTATTAGGAGGTATAAAACATAATCATGCTTAAGAAGTTATGGTGGAACTCCATAGTCTAATAAAAAATTATAGAGTAATAATTTCTGCTAACTTAAGGATTAAGCTATGAATAATTTAGCCACTAAATATAAAAAAGGTAACAAAGCAAAAATAGAGAAGTTTATGATTTAAAGTAGTATTTACAATTTCGAAACATCAATAATAGCTTGTAAGCAAAATATAATGGATGATAAAGAAAAAAGAAAGTAATTCTGACTGCAAATTCTTTAAATAATTAATTCAGACATAAAATAAACTATAAACAACAATGGGCAAAACATATTGGTATGCAATTATTTATCAAAAGAGGCCTGCTACACATATAAACAAGTCTTTTTGGCTTATAAGTCTTACAAGTCCAATAAAACACACGTATTATACTTAATTAACGTATTACACACTTTCACATTTAAAAGTAAATAAAACGCATGTTATTCAACAACTTCCTGTTTCCAAAGCGCGCTACTCACCATGCATTATGAACGACTCTTCTTCTTCTTCCTCCATGAAAACAATTTTCTTGCCAAATTTGAAGATAATAGAACTTCAGAAATACACCCAAACGATTACAGAAATACATCCAAAGGATTACAAAAATACACCCAAAGGATTTAAGAAATACACCCAAAATTCGTTGAAGTACACCTTATGCATATTTCAGAACTCTTTCTCTTTCTCCTCCTCATCTTTTGCTGTTTCTTCTTCTTCAAAAACGATTTCAGAGCTTGATGTCAAAAAACAATAGAAATCGAGAATAACGAAGAAAGAAAACAGAGAGAAAAGCACGTAAATGAAGAAGAAGAACAGAAAGAGGAAGAAGAACGTGCAGCAAGAAGAAGAAGAAGGAGAAGAAGGAGAAAGAGAAGGCAAGAAACGAAAGAAAAGAAGAAGAAAAGAAAGAGGAAGAAGAACGTGCAAGAAGAAAAAGAACGAGAAAGAGAAAGCAAGAAACAAAAGAAAAGAAGAAGAAGAGGAAGAGGAAGAGGAAGAAAAACGTGCAGCAAGAAGAAGAAGAATGAGAAAGAGAAGGCAAGAAACGAAAGAAAAGAAGAAGAAGAAGAGGAAGAGGAAGAAGAAGAAGAACGTAGACCTTGCATCGCGTTTTTTGGGTTTATTCGTTAATTAACTTGTAAAGCATACAAGCCCTAATGACTTGTATGCAGAGCTTTTCTGTTATCAAAAAGCTTACATTGTTTTTAAAGATCAGACAATGATTAACTATGTAAATTTTTTACAATAATAATATCAACTACGGTAGCTGGTGATGTTTTATAAAATTTCTACATTTATTAAAATTAATGGAATGGAATTTAGAATACAACCACATGTGCCTATAAAAAAATATCAAATACCAAAGGTTATTCTTAATAGAGTTTATTTCATGTTTATGTGTATATAGTATATGTAGACTACAATTCAAATTAGGAGGAAGCTAAAGTATTTTTGAATTTAGACAAAAAAAAGTCATCATAGCTTGCTATGTGCATAGCTATAATTGATATATGTAATAATATTCATTATTAACACTACCTAATTACATATTAATAGACAGAAAAATTTTCATTCATATTTTAATTTTCATGTATCATATAGAATTGAGTCATAATTAAGATATGAATGAACCAAATGAGAACTTGCCATGTAATAGTGTAGAGATAGCAGTTTTATTCAAAATAATATAGTTTTAATTTAAATAGCCAAACAACGACTTTAAATTTAATTTATTTCAGTGAAAATTAAACTCATCCATATATATAAAAATAAAGATGCATGATAAATATACTTAACTTAAAGCAATGTGGAATAAGTCTATACAGTAATTATGTCAAAAGGATCAATTTTCAGTTAATTATGCAGTTAGAATATCTCATATAATATGAAGAGTGATAAAAAAAAAAAGAGAATAACAACATAATCACTTGAGACACAATGAAACTAATATAGAAAACTTTTTTTATAACAAAAAATATACATACCAATTTACATAAAAAAAATCTAACTATATCTCAAACCCAGAAAAAAAATATCATCTATTTTTAAATTGCAAATAGAGCCTCCAAGAACTAAATCTACTCCAAAACTAAAGAATCATATAGAGATAATAAAATGGGACTACTTTAAAAAAGAAAATTTAAAGATATCAAATCAGAAATAATAGTATCTACAACTGAATACTATCAAATAGAACAATAATAAAAGATGAACAATATATTAGAGAAAAAAAAAAATCCAAAGCTCATTGCTTACTACCAAATACCAATAATCTAACACAGGTTAGAAATTTGACTACCAAAAAAAAAAAAAGGCATGAAAAAAGAACAATCTCCGACGGAATGAGGACAAACCTAAATGGAGTGTGAATAATTTTCACATAAAAAAATAAAAAAGATCTAGAACATATGGAGATCAAGATGGAGAGGATAGATTTTTATTTTTCAAAAAGAACATAAAAGAGATTCTGATATGAACAAAAAATCATATCCGCTGGCACCACAAACAAAAAACACTCTTTTATCAAAAGATAATTTAAAATAAATAAAAACAAGGGCTACTACACGACAATATTTGATCTGTAATAATTTATATTTATATTTACAAAAATTTTATAAACAAAAAATATATAATTTATACCTATATTTATTAAAATTTATTTGTTAAAAACAATTTAGTATTTGTACTAATTAAATAATAATAAAAAATACTAACAATTGCTGACCCCATAAGTTTTTCAATAAATAAACCTAATTTATTTTTTATCATATAAGATATTAATTTAATTTATAAGTATCATATGCTATAACTTATTTTACTTTTCACATATTTATATTATATTACATGACACACCACTGCTATTAACATTATTGCCAAAATGAGTTGAATACATTGTTTATATTCCTGAAGAAAGGAGAGGAATGAGTGAACTAATGTTGATGAGGAAGCTGTTCTGCAACCAGTAGGTAGAAAAGCCCCATGACTCCGGTGTGACCTCGCGTGGTGCTGCTGTAGTTAGACTCCAGAGTTAATTTTTCGCCATCAATGATCTTTACAGAACCTGGTTTAGGATAACAAGTGGTCATTCCTACAATGTAACCTGACTCATTTCCTGCATTATCCCCAGTTCCATAATTTGCCATTGAGGTACATATTACCCTTCCATCCTGAAAACCAGGGTGCACAAATTTCAGAACATAAGCTACACAACAATATGCATTTAACTTCTTGATCAAGACATATATCAGCTTTCAAATTGCAAAACAAGGCCAAATTGTGCTTGACCAAAATATTTTTCACCTATGATCCTAACTTGAAAATATCACACCGGACGATGAACAGAAAACAGAAATTGATCTGTGAGACCTTTGAATTTAGAGGACAGAATCATTATTCATTACAGGTTGAAATAACAACTTTTCATATGAAGTCATGGCACTAGAAAGTAATTTCCAAATATTAAGAATAACTATTGATCATCACCTGTCCATATAGAGTTGATCCGATTCCACCTGAATGCTGATGAGCTACAGCATAGACCACATAACCACCCTTTTCCAATGGGACGGTTGTCCTCTTCACATCAACACAACCATTACCTTTCTTCTTGGGGTCTATGTTGCAAGGATCAACTTCATACTCAATCTGTAACAAAAAAAGAGTAAAATATGTTATGGAGTTAAATTTTGATTGAGACAATATACACGTTTTGTGATGAAATCACTTACCCGGCAATCATGATTTGAGCTTGCTATATTTGAAGTATCTGATATTTTCAAAGTATCAGTCACATCAATTATATAAATCTTAACAGGAACAACATATTCGTCCCAATCGATCCATTTCACAGTGTATCTCAGATAGAGGCTTCTCTTTGGACCTTGAAAGCCTTTCTTCAACCTGCACTGAGTCTCATCATAGCAACAGTACAAACCCCCTGCGTAATCTGGAGGCAAAGGGTTGCCGTATTCATTGACTGTAACATTATAAAGGTGACACTTACACTCAGTGCAGCCTAGCTTATCCTCTACACCTCGTGTATCGATGGCGTGGACATTGAGCAACCATTTCTCCTCATATCCTTCTGGAATTTCTGCAGGATTTCCTATTTCTATCCCAAAAGGATCTGGAATATCCGTAGCCGTTCCTCGTGTTTCGGATCCAAGTCCAAAATACTGTCCAAGAATATTTCCCTGACATACGCCACTATTTCTTAGTATAATATGTGACTTTGAGACTGAGTCTGACACACGAACCACACGATGAAGATCATATTTTGTGTGTGTCGCAAGTTTTGATTTGGATTCATGGTATCCAACAATAATCCAATGGTGGAGATAAGTTTTATGGAGAGGTACAGGGTTTCCAGCTTCATCAACTACTTCAGCATTGAAACTCTTAAGCGCAACATGACCTCTTGGAAACTCAATGTCATAGTAAAATTTATTCGAAACTGACCCTGGCCCAAGTTCAATCTTTGGAGAAAGATGAACAGCTGTCTTAATCTTATTCTGAGTCTTCCAAAAAGCACTTGAGCATGGTGTGCCTAACATAAGCAATAGTATTGCCAATGAAATCACCATATCTTTAGATGCATAAGACATGTTGATAGTTAACCTGTCATCAAAATCCCTAATTCCCTATTATTAATTATTAATTACCAAACAACTAACTATAAATTAAAGCAGTTACAAAACAGAAGCAGATTATATAGAATACACAATGTTCATACAAAGATGAGTAAAGAGACAAAAGTACACGTGAAAGAGTTTGAAATAGACAAAAATACACCTCACAATTCATAAATATCAGAGTACATCTAAAGAGGCGTGACCAAACATGGCTCTTGTCAGCAACACAAACAAGAGAAATTTGATAAAAAATTGGGAAAAAGTAAATAGCAAATATTACAAAACATAAGGGCAATAAACTATTAATAGAAAACGCTTTGATTAGCATATAATGCACAGAAAGGGCAAAATTTTACTGTTTACGAACACGCGCGAGCACACACAAATCAACAAAATTGCAAGGAACAAGTGAAATAGCCATGGATAAAAACAGTGATGAAAGAAGAAGATGGAATGGTTTCACTGACTAACCTTAAAGAGAGGCGCAACACAAGACGGCAACGTTTAGATTTTGACAATCCAGAGAGATTTTTATAGGCCATGCAAATTTGATGAGTGAGACGTCCTCATATCATATGTGAAACTGAAACGAGCATGGTATGGATAGTGAACAAGATTCCTTCTAAGAATGAAGCTAAATCTACTAAGTCCAAAAAGCAAAATCATTTGGAAAATTCTGATGTAATCGAACAGAATTAATTGTGTGTGGAACTGTTGCACGTGGCGCAAGATGGGAGTGGTTGGCTTCTCTTAGCTTAATTTAATGACGTCTAGCATGGATGGGTGGTAAACATGGAGGCATGGAGCTAGATACTCTAATAATAGTGACATTTACAGATTTTTTTTTTTTTTTAAAAGTGACATTTACAGATCTTACATTTAGAGGAATGGGCCAATCCATGTTAAATTGTTAATGCAGGGGGTGTTTATGGGCCGTGTCGGCCCGGTTTAAGTAGGTCCGGACCCGATTCTAAAATAACAACAGGTTTATTTTGACCTGATCCGAAGTGACTCAAAAAATTGGGTTAAACTGCCTCGATCCGATAAAACATTAGTATATACAAATTTGTAAATTTTTTATATTAAAATAATAAAATTTTATTTTTAAAAAATAAATTATTTTAAAACAAAAATAATATTATATAATATAAAAAATATTAATTGAATTATAAAAGTATAATATAACATTACTAATTAACTTAAATAAATATTTTTTACCGTAAAAATTAATTTTGGACCGGGTCAAAACAAAACCCGAACCGAAAATAACATCAGATAAAAAAAAAGAGATATCTGAACCCGATAAAATATGTCTCAGGGTTGGACTGGGTCTTGAACACCTCTATTTTCGATTTTATTGTTCAATGACTAATCAATATAAGTTCTATTTGAAGATTGGTAGCTCGCAAATAAATGGATACATATAAAAGATGGAATTTAAACTCAACACTTCTTTAAATAAATAAGTGAACAAACTACTCGATTAACATAAATTAATTACTTTTGGATTTAATTAAGATAATGTTAAAAATACATGATAAAATTATTGGTAGTATAAATTTTAATTATTTCTTAATAAATCACTAATAAATATATTAAAAAATTTAAACAAAAGTTTATTTTAGCTAATTCTTTGTATTTTTATCATGGCATATTTTGTTTTGATTAAATTTAATGTATTGAGAATCAATTTGAATTTATCTAGTGATTAATTCACTAGTCCGCTTAAATAAATATTGGAAGTTTGAATTTTGTCTTATACATGTAGCAATCTATTGATCAGTAACAAATTCTTAAATATAGATCATCCGTAACGAATTAGTTCTTAACTTTCTGAGCTAAATGATACTGTGAATTAATGCATTGAGTTAATGGGGTGTGTGTTTTTATTTATTTTTCAATTAATGTGTAACAAATATTTTTAAAAATAAATTTTGTATTTTTAACTTATTTTTAATATATATTTTATATTTTAAAATATATTTTATACGAATAACTGATTTGGTATTTAATTTTTTGTTTATAACATGATTGTGAAATATTTTTA
>NC_029787.2:131254431-131273748 GCF_000816755.2 Arachis ipaensis | reverse complement strand
AGCTAATTCCTTATTTTCTTTTATCATGGCAGATTTCTTTCTGATTAAATTTAAGGTAAAACATTCAAATAAACCAAAGCCATCTAAATATTACGCGAATCACCCAAAGTAAAAAATATTGCGTAGATGTCTCCATGCATGTCATTATATAAATTGAATTAGACAAATTCAAATTATAGTTATAAATTGAATTGAGTTGTATTGATTTACATAGGAACGTTGTGTTAACTATAAATCAAATCGAACATACTCAAATTAGGTAAAGTCCCAGTAAATCGAATCAGACCTATTCGATTTACATGATGCAATAATAAAATGAACTAAACCAATTCGATTTACATGCTCTTAATAAATCGAATAAGCCAAATTCGATTTATAAAGATGGTGGCTATGGTAAATCGAATCGACCGTTGTCGATTTAGTATGCATTGAGCTATACGTATAAATCGAATTTAGTGAATTCGATTTAGTATGAGACCAACATATATAAATAGGAGCTGAACGTGAAATCCTGATGATAGTAGAAGTCACAATGGCTAGTGATGATAGTTTTTAGTTTTGGTTCACTATAGAGGATCAATTAATAAAAAAATGTGTTCCAGAATTAAATTTACTGATAAGTATCCGTGAAATCCTGATCCATCTGTGGAGCCTGTCCTGAACCTCTCTGCAACGCCTCGGCCGGGATTGCGTCTGCTCTGGGGTCTCCGAGGAATAGCTCAGGCTATAAGAATCGCCTACCATACTAATGTTACCACTCTAAGTACGCATGAGAGGGTCCTGGATCAGGAACAGCATCAAACCGTAAGACATGTTGTGCCCTGTTGATCCATTGAGTGTGTCAATGCTGTAAGGTAGTGAAAAACCACTGATCGCCGCCTCTGCCATCCTTCGACATCAAGAAATTGATGTTCAGTGCGGGTCGCGACCGATGCTGTACTCCTTCAAGTTGTGGTAGAATCTGATCCACCTGATGCCACTCTATGACAGCAGAGTAGATCAATGCCATCACTGACCTCCATAATGATGTGTGTCGTGGTTCTAATATCTTGGAATTCACTGCGTGTATGGTATTCGACGAGCTATATGGCATCCAAGCGAATAAAAAAGGGAAATTGGGTCCACTAAAGAATGAAACACTAAAGTGTCTGAATCTCACATCGCCAGCATGAAGTAAATCTATGCTTAGTATGCAGTGCGCGACTCGAGGTCTCTTCTCGCTCGATGTTGGTTGATAACCTGACCACTTGCCACCTAAGATATGTTATCAACAAGTGACAAAAAAATCGAAAAAATTGAAATACAGAAAACAACTAGTAATCAATTGAGTAACTCGTCGCCAAGGGCCAATGAAAGAGGTCAAACCCATCGGTCCTAAAATTCGAAAACCGTCAGAAGATCCATGACTGGAGGAGCTACAATGGACCTGCCAACTTAACCATGTGCTTGTTGGCCACACGGTGTAAGCACTTGTATAATCATGACAGAGCGGTAGATCCCCAATTATATTTGCCCATGTCCTCTAACCTCGCTACGTATGGTAGCCACCTGATATGCATGCGTGTGTGGAACTTGTCACCGAAGAGCTGCGTCGATAATAGCATCATGATGTACGTTTTTGCATACCTCTTGTCTCCTCATCTGTGCCCTCGAAAAGGTCACTGAATGTCTCCTGCATCCAAGTGCACTTTATAGTGAACTTGTCGATGCAGTCCGGTGGCAGCAACACACCCAACAACTCCTCAAACCAAACCCATGCCAGACGGCCGCCATCGATGTACCGCTCGAAGTCCGTCAGACATCCGCTGACGTACTGTCCATTGATCAGGAGCCCTAGTTGGTAGGCTACATCTTCTAGCGTAATCGTGTACTCACCGAATGGTAGATGAAATGTATGCATATTCGGACGCCATCTCTCTATAAATGCACTCACTAAGGGCTCATCCAACCAAAACCAGTGGTCGTTGAGACTCGCGAGATGGGTCAGGCAAGCCATTTGCAGGTACTGCATGATCCTATCGTCTAACGGCATACCATGTTGCCTCCTCATACTCGTGATACGGCGGTGGGCTGCATGATATTGAAAAAATTCTCTTACAATCATAACACATTAGAAAATAATAATCACCTAAAACAAATACTTTTAATCGAAAAATACTTTAATCGGAATTAAATTAAATTCTAATGGAACATAGTTAACCTACTATTTACAGTATAAAGCTAAACCCTTTAGTATATAACTAAAATTGTAGTGTCTCGTTAATCTAACATTTGATAATTCAATTTTTTAAATAAATTAAACAATAATGCTATGCATCCAAGTTATATTAGCATGCAAGTCCAACCAAGTCATTTATATACACGCGCACACGTTTTTTTCACGCTCCTATTGCCGCATCATCATCATCATCATCATCATCATCATCATCATCATCATCATCATCATCATCATCTTCTTCTTCTTCTTCTTCTTCTTCTTCTTCTTCTTCTTCTTCTTCTTCTTCTTCTTCTTCTTCTTTATCTTTTTCTTTCGTTATCATCATCTTCAACAAATTTGAATTGAATGAAATCTAATGCAATTGAATAAATTGATAATGAATAATCTCATCATTCTTTGCTAAAATCAGTGTTGTTTATGAATTTAAATTTGAATAGAATGTAGAAATTTCTGAGTTTATATAATGCACAATTTTCGGTTCATTTGTTATTACACAATGGTATTGTTAGCGTAATATTGTTAGGATTTAGTTGAATTAGTCCCACATTGCTTAGGATAGCAAATGGAGTGGGTGGCCTAGGCTATAAATATGAGGCTAAGTTCTCCATATTTTTTGCACCGGTCGGAAACACTTAAAGCTTGTATCTGACTTTTCTTTTCCTCTATACTCTTTGATTAGAGAGTGTTGTGAGGTGTAGTTAAATATTTACTTTGAGAGTGTGGGTGTACTGGGGTGCCGGTGTTATAGAGAAAAAATTCTATGTGTTGTAACAATTTTCACATAGTAATATTCTCTGGTTGTCATTTGACAACGGCCGTGGTTTTTTTCTCCGGTAATTGGAGTTTCTACGTTAAATTCTTGTGTTGTGATTGTGTCTATTTTATTTCTCTATGAAAGGTATTTTCTCAAGGGAGAATGGTGTATTATTCCCAACAAATATTTCGGTTCATTTGCAGTCCAGGTGTGTTGTCGATGAACAATTTATCCCAATGGTTGGGATGATTTTCAAGACAAATTGAATAGAATGGAATGAAATCTAATACAATTGAATAAAGTGATAATGAATAATTTCATTCTTCTTTGCTAAAAAAAGACTCAATTATCAACAAAAATACATTGAATTCATTTTTGTACCCAAATGAACCTCAATTAAACTAAGAAATAAACCGAAATTACTTAAAGAATAAAAAATTTGATTAATACTTATCAGCAGCATCAAGTGAATCTCAATTAACACATAAATGAACCGAAATTAGTTTAGATTTGAACAAGTAGTAAAAAAAACTCAATCATCAACAAAAACACATCAAATTCATTTTTGGATCCAAATAAACCTTAATTAAACTAAGAAATGAACCGAAATTATCTAAGGAATAAAAAATTTGGTCAATATTTATCAATAGCATCAAGTAAACCTCAATTAATACACAAATGAACCGAAATTAGTTCAGATTTGAACATGCAGTAAAAAAGATTCAATCGTCAATAAACACACATTGAATTCATTTCTGGATCAAATGAACCTCAATTAAACTAAAGAATAAACCAAAATTACCTAAGGAATAAAAATTTGGTCAATACTTATCAGCAGCATCAAGTGAATCTCAATAAATTTCCAAATGAACCGAAATTAGTTCAGATTTGAACAAATAGTAAAAAAGACTCAATCATCAACAAAAACACATTAAATTCATGTATGGATCCAATTAAACTTCAAATAAATCAGAACCAATAAAGATGTTAGCAAAATATTGGTGTTGTTGGTAATGACGATAACAAAAGAGAAAGATAATGAAAAAAGAAAAGAAGAAAAAAAGATGCAGCATCAGGAAAGAAGAAGGCGAAGAAAAACCTGCGTGCGCAAAGAAGAAAAAGAATGGTTTTTCATATTAGAGCGCAAGAGTAACACTGGGAATTTTGAGCGTGTGTACACACTCTTTAATGAGAGTGGATTTTGTTGGTGTTGGGTCTGATTAGTTGGACTTGGATGACAATAAAGCTTGGATGCGTAGCATATCTGTAAATTAAATCATTCTAGATTCTTGCTAATCTTTTGCTGCCTACATAATCCAAAACTTGAAATCCAAATAAACTTAAATTAAGTTAAATTAAATTAAACTCCACCAAATTTTTAACCTCGTTAAACTTCTAAGAATAAAAACTCAAACTCTAACGAAACTTATTAAATCTACTCGTCAATATATTTATTTACCCTTTGTCCAACATGCATTTGTGATTTCCAATGTTCTAAAAACCGGTTCGAACCGGCCGGTCGAACCGTGAACCGAGCACAAAGACGGTTCGGACAATCAGCAAAACCGCAAAAAATGAAAACCGGAGTTGAACCGGCCGATAACCAGTCGGTCGAACCGAACCGTGACCCGGCCGGTTTTTGGGCTGGGCAGCAAAATGCTGCCGTTTACGCCATTGAAGCCCTAAATCAATGATGTGAATCCCTAATTGGCTTCAGCACGCAGCAGTTCAACCCTTCACAATTCTCATCGAGCAAGGTTCGGCGTCGCCCAGTCACCTCCGTCGAGCAGTCACCTCCGTCGCGCAGTCACCTCCTTCGACCAGTGACCTCTGTCGTGCAGCAGCCGTTGTTCGTCGGAACAATTACCTCCATCACGCAGCAGCCGTCGTCCCTTGAAGGTGCTCCACCACTGCTTGAAGCCGTCGCCCAGCCAGTCACCTCCATCACCCGGCGTCGCTATCTCCCAAGTCCCACTCTCCCTATTGCATGTTCTGTACTTGAAGTCTTGAAGGTGCCTTCGAGCTTCCAAGAGTTCCAGGTAATTTTTTTTTAGTTATGAACTTATGATTGTTTGATTGAATCATTGAATAACTGTTGCATGATGAACTGCTAAACTGTGACTGTGAACTCTTTGATTGAGTAGCTCTTTGATTTTGCTTTGTTTACTATCAACCTCAAGTTATGGTTTTGGATTGAAAATTAGGATAACTCTGTTTTTATGCTAGCATTCATAAACACTTTTGGCATATTGGTAAGTGAAGTTGAACACTTTGTTGAAGGAATATATGACTTGATGCCTGTGAAATTGCGAAGGGTGATGTTTCAGGGTCTCTGGTGGAGTTTGACAGGGCAATTGAGTTGGACCCTCGTCAAAAGGCGTGTATGTTTATAAGCATTTTGAAGAAAAAAAAAGCGTTATATCAGCACTTTGGATTGGAATGATTGTAAATTGAGTTCAAGTTACATGAAATTTAGTTGTGCTCATTGTGTTTGTTACCAGATCTTTGGCAAAGGGGCCTCTCCCTTTACTACCTTGATAGGTACTCACTCTACACTCTTCTGTTATTTATTTGAGTTTAATTACTATTCACATGGAATTACATATTTATAATGTATTGCTTATGAATCTGTAAAAAGGGGGACTGAATTGGATTCCCATTTTGTCGTAGATTTGAAGAAGGAGCTGAGCAGTTTCGGCTAGATGTTGCACAAAATTCGAATGATACCGAAGAGTCCATATGGTGCTTTCTTTGTGAAGCTCAACTGTATGGAGTGGATGAAGCACGGAAGCGATATCTTGAGGTGAGTCATTAATTATGTTACTGGAATTTAACAAGAAAAACGAATATGTGAATGTTCAAGCAATTTTGTTTCTCAATCAATTCAGGTTGGCAGAGACCCAAGACCAGTCATGCGTGAAGCATATAATATGTTTAAAGATGGTGGGGATCCCGAGAAGGTGTGATTCGATAATATCGGCGGCTCCATCCGATAGATTTGATTTAGATCGTCTTCCATTTCCGTAGTATCAATCTTGTAGTATTGCTTGCCTTACCTTTTCTGGATTTTCGATTTTGGTGGGATATGGTGTAGTGAAATGTAATTCGAATAAATTGAATTCAAATTCTATATATAGGAGTTTGTATGTAAATCGAAGGAGGTTGTATAGATTTACATTGAAGCACGAATTACTATAAATTGATAAAGGCTGTTTCAATTTACTATGGTGCAAATCAAATTCAGCGAATTCAAATTACAATGGGTCAAAACCATTTACTAAATCGAGATAACTTGTATCGATTTTTTATGGGTAAATTTAAAACATGTGCACTCTTTAGTAAATCGATTCACCTTTTTTCAAATCATTCTACATCATAGTAAATCGATATACCCTAATTCACTTTATTATTATAATTTGAAAATCAAATTTGTCTAATTCAATTTAAATAATAACATGCATGAGAATATCCACATAACATTTTTTACTTTCAATGATTCGCGTAATATTTGAACAGCTTTGATTTACTTGAGTGTTTTCCCTTAAATTTAATACATGGGATATTGATTTGGTGTGGGAGAGAGCAAGCTTCAAGTGGGAATATAACATTTTTCTAATAAAATCTGAGAGAAATTCATAACAGACACAATTTAATATATTATTTTATTTCTAAATATTTAAATTGTTATTTTGTATATGTTACTTTTTTTTAATATAAGCCTTGTTTGTTTGCATGATTGAGAGAAATACTTCTTTAAAAGTAGAAGATAAAGTATAAACTAAAGCAGTAAAACAATTTTTATTTGAATATATTTACAAAAATCTTTATTAGAATTTGAAATACTTAAATTATTTAGATATGAGAAATACATAAGTACATTTTGTATAAAACTACAATTATAATCATGAAAAAAAAACTATTTTACAAAATATGATAATTTTTTAAAATAAAAGGTATAATTATTTTATTATATATCTAAAATAAAACAATTATAAAAATAGCATTTACACATCTTTTGAAAAGAAGAGGGTAATTTTCTCTAAAAAAATATTTCTAATCATTGTATTTTCCAACACAGCGCAAGAATTATTAATTCAATTTGAGATAATAGATTTTGTCATTCATTAATAAATTTTGTCATTCATTAATTCAGTTTGAGAGAAGTGTTATTAAAATGATCTTATTTATCTTAAATTTTAAAATTTAAAACTTTAACCTACTTTTTAAATCATAAATATTAAATATTAAATATTCCAAAAACATAACAATTTTAGTACTAAAACGAAAAATTAGTTATTATCGATTAATTAAAAATTAGTTTCTTGTTCTTTCTCTTTGAAAAAAGAAATCACATAATTCAGAAATGACGTTATCAAATTTAAGAGTGGACTCTCCAATATTTGAAACCAAAGAAATTACGTTTTTAAATATTTATTTTCCAAACAATTAATTGGGATTGCACAATTCAATCAAATAAGAGGGGGAAAAAAAGAAGATAAATAAAGGAATTACAAAAGAAAAGAAAAGAAAAGGAGATGATCATAAAGGCTATTTTTCCTCTACCAGTTCCTATACACCTTTCCTTGACTTGCCTTGCATGTGTCTTCTTTTACCTACCAATGTCGATCATTTTACAACATTTGGATGATTCATCATCACAGAGGGCATGAAGTTGGGTTACCCCATCAACGTTTTAGGAGTAAAGAAACCTGAATAATTTACCTTCTGACCTGCATATCTTAATCTTCTTACAGCATATATCAAACTGCAACAACCACAAACATACCAGATGATTAGAGTCAGAATAGAATTCCCATTAAAAATAATACTGGAAAATAACACACAAACCAAACGAATTAAGCAGAAATGTTGCCTGCTTAATCCTAACCAAATCAAATACCATACTAACTACCACCCAAGTTTTTAAGTTTGGTTCACAGGTATTTAACAAAACTCATTGTTTCTGCTCCATTCAAGGTTGTATGCAACCTATTGTAACTTAGTCATCTCATCCCAGTTATCAACGACTTTAGCTTTTGCCTTTGACAATATTTCAATGCCAAGTACCCTTCCCCTCATAAACACGGGTAATGCTGGCAGATCTTTCCTATGGGTAACAGGGTAAGTTTACTAGATGAGGGAAGGACCAACCTACCGTCTACCTATCTCTTTTTGTAAGTAGCCACTCTAACACGTAATACAAAGAAGGTACAGTTGGAATGACAAGTGTTTCCTGAAATATACAATACTAATTTCTTGATGGATTCGGAGTCTATGCCGTTAAACAGGTGTGGGTTGTGCAATGAAGTACCAAATGTTGATATTTTTTTTGAATGAATCAGGTTAACCAGTATTTCAACTCTCACCTTAGAGAAATTATCTTATGCAACAGTATATTGGAGAACATGAACATTTTGACTTTGAGTGTGTTTTGAAACATGCAACTAATTTAATTTTAACTAATTAAGATGTTAAGTTTCCAAGTAGCAAGATAGGTAGTTAGATCCTACCAGGTTGTGTAAGTGAAGAAGTAAAGAAGCAAGCTTTCAAGTTGATCATCTTGAAGTAGGCTTCTGCAACAATGCAGTGAGAAAAACCTCAGCATTCTTGATGCCACTAGCATCAGTCTTATTCCCAGTGGCCCACTTCACCTTCTTGTAACCTAATTTCCCAATCAATGGCGCATACAGCTTTTCAAGGTCCACCCCTTTGCTGAAGAATCTGTCAATCCACAAGTACCCTCCACTTCTCAAAACCCTATCCACATCAAACAGCAAGAACTCCATCATCGTCACCGGAATCCACCGGTTCACGGCACGCCCGCACCGCACAAGGTCCACCACTCCGTCGAACACCGGCAGCCGCTGCTGCAGCGGCACGTGAAGTGGCACAAGCCCCCTCAGCGCCACCGCCTCGCTGTATGGCGCACCCACGCTCATCGTCGTCGTCACAACTGTCACGTTGCGGAGCTTCATCGTGGCGGCGAATGACCCGGTGCCGCCACCGACGTCGAGGCCCAGCCGGATGACTGACTTTGCGGACTTGGCGATCTGGAAGAGCTGCGAGATCGGGAGATCGAGGTCGGTCTTGTAGGTTGTGAACTTGGACGAATCGGAGGAAGGGTTGAAGCCTAGGTTAGGGTTTTGGCGGTGGAAGCAATCGAAGGATTTGCAAGGGTAATGGTCCCAAATTACAGAGGAATCGGGGAGTGAAGAAGGGAAAGGGTCTTGTGGGAGAGGGGATGAGGGTTTGTGCGGCGCGGTTCGGGAGAAGCAGCGGCGGCGGGGGAGAGGGTGGCAGCCACGGAGGATAAGAGATTCGGCGAGGTCGGAGTCGGAGGGGCAAAGGGAGAAGGGAGTGTAGGACATGTACTTGTGGAGGAGGTCAGGGTGGTTGTGGCAGGAAGAGGCTATCGGGTTGAGGTGGGAGTATAGGAGTAGATCTGGTGGGATGGTGGAGGAGGTGGTGGTTGTGTCAGTGGAGTGTTGGAGGCGCGTGAGGTGGTTGATGGTGGCGCGTATTGTGTGGAGCTGGTGGAGGAGCTGGTCGGGGACGGGAGTGGGTGGTTTGGGGGATTTTGGGGATTGGAGAGTTGAAGAGAGGTGATAGAGTGAGAGGATGTTGGTGGCCACCATTGCCATCAGAAGAACAAGGTTCAGTGTCATTGTGGTGAACGCCAAAGCCATTTCTTCCCTTCCTCTCTTGCTGCTGCTGCTTCTTCTTCTTCTTCTTGTCTTGCTTAATTGCGAATATTCATTAGAGGTGGGTTTAAGATTTAGAATTAGATTTAGATTTGGGGTTGACTTGCTTGCTAAGTGAAGTAGTAAGTGAGAGTGGGAGTGAGTGAGTGAGTGATTAGTGTAAGTGGCACTAAAAAAGTGAAAGAGTAGATGTGGTGAATGCTACATATAATCAATTAACAACGATTTCCAGCTATTTATCACGTGTGGGTCCGAGGAATCCTGGTTTTACTATGTTGATGTTAAATCTAGATTCATGCTACTTCCTGTGGCTGTGTTCCATCCAGGATGATAGCAGGCTCGTCGGTGGTGACTGGTGAGCATTGATTCAGCAACCGTCATGAGTCTCCGTTATTTTTCTCTTTGGTTGCTTCCTACTTCCTAATCTCTCTTTCTTTCTTTCTTTCTTTCTTTCTTCAAATTGTCCATTTTGTAATTAAATAATGGAATAGGAAAACGGGCAAAGCGACAGCGGGTCAGCAGCATTCACGTGAATTTGTGTCAACTTGGATCTTATTCAATATTTGTTCTCTTTCTTCGAGCTATCTTTGTATAATATCAGACCAATTTAGATAAACTAATGTTTCGAGTTCAACCGTATTTAAGATGGAGGAGTCGGCATACATAAGCATAAACAGAGAGATTAAGTTTATCTACCAAAATCGAAAGAAACATGTCCATTTAAGTAGGGTCATGGACGTGTTGTCCAGAGAACCACGGTGGCCACAACATAAGTGAAAAAATAATCATGAAGATTTTAACTTCCCATGTTCTCAACCATGTTCTCTAGCATTTATATCGTTTGCATTTCTTCAAATTGCGTGGAAGATAACGCCCTCAAGTCACACCAGTTTTAACAGTTATTTGTAGAAAATTTTAAGACCCAATGCGACTCCATTAAATTTTTTTTTTTTCTGAAAATCCTTCTCTGATCCCCCATAGTCAAGCATATGCCAAATTTTATAGATTTTCCAATGTCAAAGGATTACAAGGAGCTCCTAAACAGTCACATCTCCGTAACTCGGATAGTTGGATGTGTCCCCTTAGTTGAGCCCGAAATTCGGACATAATTTTTCCTTCATCCTTACCCAGAGCACAATATAATTGGAAAAAATGATACCTTGATAAACAATTCAATCACCTAGATGAAGAAAATACAGACATGATCAATTTAATAGTTTTGCATTGAATTATAATGATAAATAGCTTCAAAAGACAGTATCGGAAATCTTGGAAAAACAAAAGCCACTGCCATTTCATTTCACACAATCCTCTCCAATTCCCTAGCATAGCTGAGAGTCTGGTTGATGAGTTGAAGGGAGGGAATTTCTTTGCAAGGTGCGGACTCTTTTGCCTTTTGGAAAAAGACACAACTATTCTTAATCTCCCACTCAGGATGGTCCTGCAATCAATGGATGATGCCATCAGAACACGAACAAAAATGCAATTGTGCAATGAAGCATGAATTGTTTTCTATTATGAAAACATCAACAATGGATACGTATAGTTAAACCGACAGCTCCCCAGTTCACAACATTGCTCACCTCTTTAATGTATTCCGAGAGTTCTTTATCTGAGGTGAACATCAACATTTGCTTAGCATCATTCATGGAGAGATAATCATATGCCTTCTCACTGCATCCCGCTATTTCATCTCTGAATGACAATTTCACTATTAGAAAAATGCAAAATATGTAACATAATACACAGCCACTGAAAAGAAAACAAAAGACTATAATGAAGTCTATGCTTCAGCCTCATCGCCAGCGTAGGAAGCAAAGCAATAGAATCAGAGGAAAATAAATAAACTAAATGAAAATTTTAATAAGTTGTACAGAAACTGATTCCCATTACAAAGTCCAAACAACTAAACTAGCCTAGAAATCAAGCTTCAGGTCCATTATTTTCTAGCCTATTTTGAATTCAAACATTTGCCAGGTTATTAGAAAAGTAGATGAACAAACAGATAAATAACATTTAGTACCTCACAGTCTTAGCCAAAAGATCCATGAAATAAACATATGTATCATGGGGAACTGTCTGCCTAGCACTCAAGACACGATTGTATGCCCCTTCCATGAAAGATTGCTCCAACTCCACAGCATGCTTAATGCAAGGATTTTCTAAAGCAGCAGATGAAAGCAATTCCAACTCAGTATGGAATTCAGCTATTCTGTTCTGCACAAGTAGTCTCAAAAGGTTGAGACCTAATATTGGATACTCTTGAGGAGATGGTGGGAGTTTATTGCTGCAAGCAAGTAAAAGTCCCTATTAAATACAACTACAAACAGAAAATAAAAGACAAAACACAAAACAAAGTACAAAACATCACATTACAGTATATAGTTACCAGGCATCTGTATAATATGGTTTCAACTGGAAGAAATCCCTCTCAAAGGCATCTTGATCCTCAATTTTAACACTAAGGACAACAGCATGCTCATATATGTCCCCTGGAAGTTCCAAACAACAAAATGGAATGAATAAAAATTTGGGACAAGCAACTTTGCAGTTATCATTATAAAAATTCAATATTCATGTGAATATGATTTAGTTTTGAAGAAACATTTTAGTAATTTGTTTGTTTTAATACATATAGCTTGTCTTTTCATTGCTTTTGAGCACGAAAAAATGTTGTACTCTTTTCTTTACCTCTAATATACAACAAACCATATTAACTATCTCTCACGCAAACAATAAATGGATAGCTTGTACTTACACTGCAACCATCATTACATTTATAACACAAAGAGAGCCAAATGATAAATACAAAATGCTGGTAGAAATTCAGAGAGAACTAAGCTTAGTTACATCAGTTGTGTTCTGAACAGATATAGTGTTAGCACAAAGCACTCAGGTTGAACAAAATTCCTAACAGCCAAACAAACTTGGCATCAGTTACTGTAAGTCTGTAACTGATTGCCAGTGCTTGCAATATACATATATCAAAATCTCAGGCTTCCCACTTCCTCTAATACTCTTAAGGAGTTGACAATGATATATCTTGGCAACACTAATTTGATATCAGTTTTATCACAAAGTGCCTATATGACCAAGCTAATGAAAAAGACTTGCTTTACTCAATAATGTTAAAGTTGAATAGATATAATTCTATAACACTAAGAAACAAACTTAGCACTGATACACAAAAATGAACAACTATATATATTTTATCTAATGTCAAAGATAAGGCAATGAATTGGAAAGAAGCACGTTACTTGCTATTGTTAATTCACGAACAGCATTAGGTGTATCTTCAAACAAGGGAGGAAGGCTTCTGAACTCTGTCAGTTTAACCTGCATGTAAAAACAATCATATAGCCATAGTATGTTTAAATCCCAGCTGTGAAAAACACTTCGCAACTCAATAACAAATTTACAGCTTTCCTATGAAGTAAAGATGCCAAATCTAAGGTCCACACCATGCTTGACATCATCGCTTTATTATTGCAGGTAAACTAATTTGGGCATATCCAAAATTTCAATGTGTACAATCCGACCCAAACCAAACCATAAAGCATCATTGACCTGAAGCAGCTTATACCGACCCAAAACCTTTTTTTTACCATTCAAAACACAAAATTTATGTTCAATTTTCTTTTCGAAAATTCATAGATAGGTAAACCGAATTGATCCGAAGAACGAACAACGAGTACGAATTAGCTTTCATTCTTTCTTCGAAAAAAAGAAAAGAAAATTGAGTGAAACAAGTAAACTAGGGTTTGGTATGGTGGGAATTTCACCTTTAGCTGGGAAAGTAGATTGGAGCAGGTATCGTAGTCTTTCCTGAGAAACGCGGCCTTGAAGCGCTCAAAGAGCTGAGAAACCTCTGTTAGCTTCGGATCCATTAATCTTATTTCTTCCTCAACACTGCACTTCACCGCACTGCAATAGAAAACCCCTCCTTTTAAGAAGAAAGAAGAAAACAGATGGAGTGCTTCGAACGACAACCTTCGAGAAAAAGAACGACGGACGCAGTGATCCTCTTTTACGTTTCCTGGGCCTTTTTCATGGGCCAAAGCCCATACAATTATGCATGTGGACCTAAATACTATTGACCAAACAACCCAGGCCCAAATATATGTAAATAAATATTAGTCCATAATTGGCGAAACATATATTGGGATCTTTTGGACCGTCGATCCCTGACAAGTCACACCATCATTCCCTCTCAATTCTCATTATTATCTCGGTGAGAGCTCCCAATCACATCGCTTATTGCAAACGCTACCTGCACAGCCGGTGGTTTCTGCTGAATCGGGAGAAAAAAAGCTCACCCAATTCGGTGCCACCTCCTTTAGGGTTTGTTCTGCTCGTTTTACAACATGGTAACTTTTCTAATTCCGATTCCCCCTTATTTCTTGAGAAATTAAAGCTAAGTTTCTCTGTTCCCGATTCTTGGATTCAATTATTTTCCAATTGTAGTAGTTTGGAACTTCAAGTTGAACGTTCCAATGCATTTTCGCGTTTTTGAGCTTTGAACCTAGAGAGGGAATTAGTTTTTCGTTTTTCTTTTTTTCTTTTTTCTGCTAAGCTGATTATCGCCATGATCTGCATCATGTAACTGTTTTAATAGTGAAAACCTTGACAACGAATTTAAACCCTCTATATCTTTCAATTTGATTATTTGAACTCCCAAATCGGCTTGCGGGTTTAACTATTTTGATCAAGTGGTTCCTTCTTTACGTCCGAAGCGTTTTGCGAAAATGTGAGTGATGAATTTGTTGCTGTTAATTATATTAAACTACCATTCATTCCTAGTGCAATGAAGTCTTGCATTTGAGCATTTTATTCCCTGTTTTAATTTTATGCTATGATGTTTTCACAGTTAAATCACCTTCTTTCAAATGAAAAAAATACGGCCTATTCTATATTTAACTGATAATTTTAATAATTTAAGGCTGATCCTGAGTTGGAAGCAATCAGACAGAGAAGAATGCAGGAGCTTATGGCTAGGCATGGCGTGGTTAGCTCTGTTTGCCTTACACTTATCTTTGTTACTTTACAACCAAGTCAAGAGTTTGCTTCTTATTATGTTGATATTCCTGAGATTTTTTTTTTATTATTATTATTTAAACAAAAATAGCAGGGCAATCAGCAGAACTCAGAACAGCAGAAGGCTCAGGATGATGCAAAGAGGTTAGTTTCTGGATATAGATATCTTATACACTATTGCATAAATTATAGTAATCAGTTATACTTATGATGCTCCCTTTATAGTCATTTTTGTTGGAGCAATAAAAGTATTGATCTGAATTGGAAAAAAATTCATTTAGGGAGGCTGAGGAGCGAAGACAAATGATGCTTAGCCAGATATTGTCAGCCGAAGCACGAGAAAGACGTAAGTTCATAATACAATATTGCCTGGTTTTTCTTGTGGACAATTTGCCGTACTAATTGTTAATTGACTTTTTTTCATCCATCAATCATCATTGTGCTTGTGGTTTTCTGTCGGAGTTAGAAGTTAGTCTGATTAATTATTTATGTAGTTTGCTGTATGACACTGTTGAGAGAAGATAAAAGTGAAAATGTTATCAATTGCAATTGCATAATTTAATATTTCAATTCTTCCTTCAATAAATGCATTAATGAATATAGATCTTATGTTTGGCCACAGTTTTTTGTATTCATATGTGTACGCTTAAACTTTCATATGTTGTATTTGCATTAGTCTTATACTTTTTACTTACCAACACAAACTATATACGTGGAGTTCGGTGTACTATCATAAAACATACATTAAGCTCCAGAATATATAAGATATTTGTTAGGACCAAATGCTTTTTCTAGAATATATACCAAAAGGAACCGTAATAAAATATTTTAGTAAATACTGGAATGCCTATGCAGATCTGCTCCGTCCATAACATTTTGATTTAAAATTTTTGAATTTGTAGATGTAAATATCATCTTTGCCAATGTGTCTTGGGATTATCCGATGAAATTTTGTAGGCAAGCACTTGGCTACATTTAATTGGATTTCTTGCATTCTTTTATATTTCTGTATCATTATTTGCAGTTGCTCGAATTGCTTTGGTGAAACCTGAGAAAGCAAGAGGGGTTGAAGATGTCATACTGAGAGCCGCTCAAATGGGTCAGATAGCTGAAAAGGTACAACACTGGATCTTGTCTCTTACTACTACCTCTCATTCTTAGCATATTCTGATGATGGTCACATTTATAATAATCTCTATTAACTTTTAATGTATTGTCATTTGGGCAGCAAAGTTCCAGTTGTACTACTTATTTGTTCAATTTATACTTGCACACTATGTCTTAATGTGAGAAATGGTATATTACTATATTGTGCCTTTTCATATTTATAATAGGTTTAGTGTTCTCATATTTCGTTTAACTCGCATCTAATTGAGTGAACATATCAGTGCTGCAGTTTATGTTAATCACTAACTTGGCTTAAAATCAGAGAATTTATATTATTGAATTTTGATGGTAGGATGTTGCACCTGCAAGTTTGTAGACCATGAGTGTTTGGTTGAGAGTAGTTAGTCACTGTTTCTTTATTCTGTATGCAAGGAAGTTGGTTTCTCATGATTGCTTGTATTGTATGAACCGATTGTGTAGTTTTGGGGTGGCTTCTTTGTGCCCCTACAATGCTGTGTGATGGTGTGAGTTCCATTTGTGAAAATATGGTTATGATATGTAGTATTCTGGTTATAAATTGTTTTCCCATTTTATCGTGCCCCCCGCCGTTTCTCTTTTTCCTATCCTCCCTCTACACTGTATACAAATGAAGGTTAGAAGTGGAAAATTGAAGTTTTCCAGAGGAACTATTAGTGTATCTAACATACCTCATCTACTCAATTGCATGTTTAGGTTTCTGAAGAAAAACTCATAACACTGCTGGAGCAGATAAACAACCAAACAACAAGGCAGACCAAAGTTACAGTAAGTTGTATGATATTGGTTATGTTGTTCAATTCTCCACAAGTTCATGTATTTACGGTGCCATTTATGTTACTAATTTTTCAGATACAGAGGCGTCGAAGTGTTCTTGAGGACGATGATTGATCGCGGTTTGCTGATTAGCTTTCACTGTCTCATTTAAACGGTCTGCATTTCATGCTTGTTATATATTTTACCAAAAAATTATAATGGGTTTGTGAAGTATGTCTGTTTCTATCTAAAATTTTGGTTCTCTTGCCAGCCTCCTAATTAACCTATATACTCGGAAAATTAACTTTCTGGCATACTCTAAAACAATTTCTAGCTTGTGGATGGCATCTCAAAAATTTCAAATATGCAATGTACCCTAAAATAGAAATTTTCATCCCAGAACCTTCGAATGTAACGACTACAAGATGCGGTTGTTGGCTGCAGCCTTGGTCTATTGGCATGTGTTATTACAAGTGATTACATGATATATTTTCAGTGAAGTTGGATTAGTAACCTGAACAAATATAAAGAAGTGGGAAGACAGTTCTTTCTTTATTTTGAAAAAAAAAATATAGGGACACTTGTTCTATTATAATCGCAAATGTTAGCCTTGGTGATGAGTGTTTTTTTTTTTTTTTTTTTTTTTCTTTTCCCTGGAACTCAAAACGTTGAAAGACGCATTTCTTTGCAGGTATTTTAGTTGTCGAACTTGCCAGTAATTTGTTTGACGGGTATAAATGAGCCTTGAAGTCAACGCTGAAAAACAATAAACGTGCTGTGTTGAATGTTTAATTTCATTATGGTAGCACGACATCATGGTACAGATCATTCTTATTCCTGTGCTAATAATGAAGCAAACAAATGTTAGCCTTGGTGATGAGTGTTTTTTTTTTTTTTTTCTTTTTCCTTTCCGTGGGAACTCAAAACGTTGAAAGACGCATTTCTTTGCAGGTATTTTAGTTGTCGAACTTGCCAGTAATTTGTGTGACGGGTATAAATGAGCCTTGAAGTCAACGCTGAAAAACAATAAACGTGCTGTGTTGAATGTTTAATTTCATTATGGTAGCACGACATCATGGTACAGATCATTCTTATTCCTGTGCTAATAATGAAGCAAAAAGGTGCATGCTATGTTCAAACGTCAAAGTGAATACTATAATATTTAGGTTTTTGTCTTATTAAGCGGAGTTAGTTACCAACTATTATTTTTGCCTATATTCATTTAAAGATTAATTTTAGTTTTTGAAATCTTTTAACTAAAAATGTTAGCTTTTCCCAAAGAAAACTCCCAACTTTGCAAACGTTCAAAGATTACTGATTTCTATGGAGTGAACTTCTATTGGAAATTCTTTGAGCTAGATTTGAATGTATTCGATTTGCTTTCAATCTTGATTGTTCAAAATCTACAGATTAGTCCTGTTACTAAAATTGTTCTTTAAAAGGATGATCAAGTAAATCACTCTCATGTAAACATCTAATTAAAGTTATACGAAAAGACAATTTGATTTGCAAATAAATTTAAATTCGTTTTTGTTGAGCATGTTATATGATAATATTAAGTGAATAGGATTTGACTTGGTAAAGTATTTTAGAGAAATCTCATTTATGTTTGGGTGAATAAAAATATTATGTATGTGTTTTTTGTTTTGAAAACAACTACGATAATATGTTTTTTAAAGTTAGTTTGTATTTTCAAAGTTTAAAATTTTAATAAGATTTTATAAATTAATAGATATTTATTTTTTATTATATTTATGTCTATTAAAATTATTTTAAATATTAAAAGTAATTTTATCAAACACAACTTTTATAATTTGTATTTATTAAAAATCATTTATTTTGATTTATCAAATATAGTTATTACAATTAAAAAAAAAATCAAAACTGAAATCATTCTATTATAAGCTCTGTCTTTTGGATATTACGAAACATTCTAGTAATTAAGTGATATATTTCGGTTAGCTCCCATGCCTGCCTGCGCTATCATGGTCAGAATTATATTTTCGTAACTTGATTCCAAATAATTAACATATATAAAAGTTAAACCTATGATCGATGGGTATTACATAGTATGTGACTATGTTCGTTTTGCGTGTTAAATTAATGGAGAATGCTAGGGGACAATGATTTTGTTGAACAATATGAACAATCACTAATCAAATAAAAATACATTACACCTCTAAATTAACTCTCTAAATTTTAATATTAAAATAATCATTCATACACTAATAAAATAAACATCCGATATATCTATTGTTTATTTATACTTTTTCTAAATTAATAGATAACCCTCAAATATTACGTGGATAATTATGCTAGGCATTAAGATGAGGATCCATCATTTTCTATGGTTTTGTCTTATTCGATGTACATCATTTTCTCCCAAATTATGCAGCGACTCTCGGCCACTAGTGTTTGCAACGCTCACATTATTTAGTTTGAAATGATCAACCATCACAAGCAACATGCGGTAATGCAACATGGCCTCGTTCTTACTTTGCAGCTACCTTATGACCTTATCAAATAAAATACATAGCCAAATTTCTTCATATGTTGCTGTCAAAACATAAAGTATGCAACAAAATTTTTCTCTCTATTTTCATAGTCTATACAACTGCAGTCAATACATCATGCCATATCTATTTCAAAATAATTTTTACTTTCAATTTTTATGTTTTGTGAATAATTATCGATTTAAAAAGGTGTTTAAT
>NC_029787.2:131244004-131253980 GCF_000816755.2 Arachis ipaensis | reverse complement strand
CATAATTTTATCAACTTTTATTAAATTTTTATAACTAAATCTTATATTAATTGTTGAACACTTGAACTTATACCGCGGAACCAAATCTGCCAAAAAGTTACGAACGTGAAGTCTTATCCAGATTTTGCCACACACATGAAACTGATTTAGTGTTGAAAATTGAAGCATCCCCACGCTCCTCAAGAAGCGCGTGAGAATCACAACCTTCCCCTGAATCCTGAAGAATAGAGGCAACAAAAATAATTGTTAACATTGCAACCCCACCTTACGTCAACACCGTCCTGTTTCCTGTACCTCTGTACTCAAATTCATGCCTTTCTCTCTCTCTCAATCTCAATCCCAATCTCTGTTCATAATTTCCATTGCCTTTTTGTTCCCTTTGCGCATGTCTCGTTCCAATTCGCAAACTGTAACCACAAAGCTCAAAATTTTCCTCTGTTTTTCCCTCCTGCTCTGCATTCACACGATTAGACCGACCCGTTTCTTGAAAACTCTATAATCATCCAAAGTTACAATCTTTTCGTTGTGTTGACGTGGTTTCTTGAAGAATCAAATGGAAAAGGAGCCTTTGCTCCCATACTTTAGCCCAAGAAAGAGGCAATCACCATTATCAAACCAGCTTTCTCCATTGCCGGAACATGATGAGGTTCTTCTTCCCGCTTCCCCTGCCTGGATCAAAGACCGACTCATCTTTGGCCCTTCGCCTCTTGGTTCTTCCCCTAGCGATTCTTCACCTTTGATTGAGGCCTTGGCACTTTCACAACCACAACAACCTTCTTCTCCTTGTCCTTCCTCTTCTTCACAGGACTTTGCATCAGCACTTCTTGAATCACCACACTTTAACCAACAACAGCAACAATCTTCTTGGCTTATTGATCCCAATTATCCATGGCGCAAGTCCAATCTTCACCGCTCCAAAACTGCACCGGCTATGGCTGTGATCAGCGATTTCAACAATTGTAGTGCCCCCCAAAAGCCGCAAATTAGTAGCCAGTCAATTATTCATCAGGCTTTTCTCCTTCTTGTTCTTTATTTGGCATTAGGGGTAGTCATTTATTGGTTCAATCGTCATAGTTTTACAGTTTCTGAGACTCATCCCATAGTTGATGCATTGTATTTCTGTATAGTTACAATGTGCACAATTGGATATGGAGACATCACACCAAATAGTACCATAACCAAGCTTTTCGCGATATTCTTTGTGTTGATTGGTTTTGGTTTTATAGACATATTGCTCAGTGGGATGGTTAGCTATGTACTGGATTTGCAGGAGAATCATTTGTTGAGGACAGTGAAGAGTAGGGGCGAAAAGGATGCGAGGTCTTATATAATCGATGTGAAGAAAGGGAGGATGAGAATTAGAATGAAGGTGGCATTGGCAGGACTAGTTGTTGTGTTTTGTATTGGAGTTGGTGTGGCAGTTTTGCATTTTGTGGAGAAGCTCAGCTGGCTGGATTCCTTTTATCTTTCTGTTATGTCAGTTACAACTGTTGGCTACGGCGATCACTCATTCAGTACTATGCATGGTCGCATCTTCGCCGCCATTTGGTTGCTTGTGTCTACACTTGCAGTTGCACGAGCATTCCTATATTTGGCCGAAGCAAGAGTTGATAAGCGACACAGGAGGATGGCAAAGTGGATTCTTGGTCAGGATATGACTGTTGCTGAGTTTCTTGCTGCAGATATGGACAACAATGGTTTTGTGAGGTATGCATCACTACATGTCCATATCATAGACTAGTTTTTGGGTGTTGGTAATAATTTTGTGCAGTAGATATTGTTCAAGATTTATGTTATTTTTTGTCATTTGCAGGCCATTTTAGTTTGAATATATGAATTTAGTAACTGCATAAATGCATAGACATAATAACTAAAAGTACAGCATCTGTTTCAGCAGATATAAAATCTGATATGAAAGCAGAAGAAAAAGTTAGAATCTTTCAGTATGAAATAACACAGCATGATGAAAATGTGGGTGTTCATACTTCATAGACTGATTAGAAACTTCCATTGTTGCATATGTTGTAACTTCTTTGCTAGCAACAGAGATTGAGAAATCTAATATGCATGTTCATTCTGATTATGTTTATCTGGACAACCTTATCATTAGAAGTGTTCACTTATGGATACAATTAACTAAGCCTGTAGTTTGCATGATTTATTTGCTTAGCTTGTAGGTCTGCATCAGTGGTGCTTTATCTTTCTAAGTGGCATTTTAGCATGCAGTACTACACAGTATATTGTGCAGGTTGATAATTTTTTTTTTTCTGTAAAGAAAATGGAATGTAAATGTAATCTTGTTTTGAATTTTTTTTTCTTCTTTCTTATAGCTTCGGTTATATGCTGATTGAACAAATGAAAACAAAACTGATAGTTTTAGTTGGTTACAAAATGTTGAATGATACATTCCAGTGCAAAAGTGTGTAAGGCAATCTTGTTATCAAAGCAACATGTGCAATGATTCATGATTTAACTGTAGTTGCAATTTGTGTAAAAAACTAAAAACTAAAAAGTACTTAAGGGTACATAAATCACTATTACCTTTTTGCATGGCTCATGGTTCTTGGATTAGAGCACAATGGAAAAAGGTTTGGAGAAAGAGTTTCTTTTTGGCCTCAAAACAACCGTGCTCCATAACTTCTTTATTTGATTGCTGTTGTGCTTATTGTGCTGCTATAATTTTATCGATTTTCGAAATTTGAACTGCAATCTTTGTCTTCCACCCTTGATAGCTATTTCCTCAAATTCCTTGACTTAAATGTTGCTTTAGTCTCCAAACATGTCACTATCCACTTATGAACCACCTCCATATTGAACTTAAAATTATTGCATCTTTGAATCTCTGTTTTCCCTTCTTGGCAATAGAAGGCGACTAGGTGCTACGATATGGTGTTAGATCTTTAAACTTGCAATAACCTCCTTAATATATGTGGTTAACATACTAATATAGATTTTTGTGCTTATTCAAATCTCTGGATAACTTTTCATTACATGTTCACTTCAGTTAGTGATATACTAACTATAATAAGAATGTCTCTTCATTTTGACTTTTCTTGAACACTGTAGGTGGCAGTTAATTATCATTTTTTTCACTTGATTGAGTTTTCAGATATGTTGTATGAATGAGTTCCTGCATTGAAATCATTATGATGCTTTAGTGAAGTATTAATAAGAGAACATTCTGGACAGATGGTTGTAATATCAGAAACGATGATATGTTTTTTATTAATTAAATCATCATATTTAAAATCTAAAAGAACCTGATCACATGTTTTCCTTCCATTCGCTGCTCATCATATATGGATTCTTTTCTGATAATAGTTCAGATACACATATAGTTTTTAAATATTTGGCTTGTGCATAATGATTCTTCCATTCTCTCTGGTCATTGAGAACATGTCATGATTTATTATTGCAGATTATGGGCAAACTTATTCTAATGTTCTATGAGTTTGGGTTGATCTATTTGCATCTCCAAATGTTCATTAATCTATTCTTTACTTTTCTTTAGGGCCTTAATCCCAATATTTTCGTTCCTTCTTTCCTGTGGTTTGAACTTTGAATTATGTTCTTTATTTCTTTTATGTGACTTTAAAAAGTGTTTTTTGTTTCCATTTCCTGTACCAACAGATTATTTTCATTTTGTTTCTTGTTTCTAAAATATCAAAAATAATTAATGTGATAGTTCTGCTTTTGTAATTTATATTAACATTTAAGACAACAAAAGAGTCTCTTGTGTTCATTCATTTGGCTGAATTTCGTGACTTACACACATACATTTTTTTTTTTTTAAATATATTGAACTTTTGTCCTGTAGTAAATCTGAATATGTTATATACAAGCTCAAGGAGATGGGAAAAGTATCGGAGAAGGACATTATGCAGATCAGTGAGAAGTTCGATAGACTGGATACTGGGAATTGTGGAAAAATAACACTTGCTGATCTCATGGATGCTCGAAATTGACAAGAGCTTTTACAGAAAGTTAAAAAATTCAAGGGAAACTCTCTTCCTACAATGTTGCCCATCAGCGAAGGCCTTCTCAGATACTCAAGCATGCTTCGAACTTTCTTGATTCGGAGATTCGGAGGGATACTAGATTCTCAAGTTTCATATTGGTGATTTTCCCTCCACCCATTTGAGGAGGCACCTGGAACATGAATATTATGTTCTTTTTGCCTGAATTTTGCGGATTAATTAATGAAACGGTAAGTAATGACCTTACCATAACTTCGTTACTACCACGTTTACATTATATAGATATAGATATAGAGACATATAGGTATAGGTTATGAGATATATGGTAATGAAGGAGGCAAATTTTGGAGTTGGGTAAACCATTATTTTTGTACATATACTTTACCAAGATGAATGCAATTGATTCTTTAGCATTTTCTCTGGCTTTGATTGTCTTAGTAAGTTTCATAGATGATGACTCTCTCTTCTGTTGTGTTTGCCAAGATTATTGCATTTGGGTAGCTAAGGTTGTTAGAGAAAATGCTTTATAGTGGTTTTCATAATCCACTTCTGAATTGAGTGATGATGATTGCACTTAAATTCATTTATCTATTTGAGTTATTAAGATTACACTTTGTCCTTGTACATGTTTCTGAATTGTTCTCTACCTGTACATTAGTGACACTTCAATAAGCCTAGAGATTTTTATTTGAGGAAAACCATGCTAGAAGAACAAAACTAGATGCTGTTTTAGTATTTAGTGAAATATATATACTCATTATATTTCTTTTAATGTATAAAAAGAAGCTTTTTAATTCTCTGAAAAACCAATAATTTTGGACTAGTGATTCATTATGAAAATTGAGATATTGTATCTAAATATTTTTTTTTTATCATGAACTTGTATGTTATATGATGAGAACATGACAGATAAAGCTACACTTCAATCATGGTGTAGTCCTGCTCCACCATTTCATGTGCATAGGCTACTTGGCGTTTGAATTGACATGGTTTGGGGAATTTAAATACTTCTATTTTATTTTAAATAATAGGAGAGGGACAAAGGGTAGACAGTAATCAATTCAATGATAGTGAACTATAAAGAAGAGTGTGCACCCTAATAAGTAATAAACCTAATACTTAACTAACAACATTATCCTTTCTCTAAGTGAGATTACCTACCATCCAATTTTTCTGAATTTAACTAATCATATTGGTTGTATTAACAATTTTAATCATACAGAATCCTATGAAGAGAACACAAGAAATTTCCTTAATATTATCCCTTTATTTTTATTTTATTATTTCTTGTTTTTGGGGTCATGCTTATAAGCTTATTTTTGTTCTTAGATATTGCCTTCTTCAATTGTCACTGACCTTTTCCTTCTATTTCTGGTCCACCCAAGTCCACCTAAACTTTACATATTGTTGGACATTGCAACATAAAAAAATTGGGCTGACAATTGGTTTGCATGATGCATTATTGGGCTGACTGGAAAGACAATTAGAGGTATAAAATTATTAGGCCTAGGCTCAAGATAGACCTATTTTATATTCACCCAAGCTAGGTTTATATTCATTTATGGGGAGGCCCTTAGACTCCAAAGCTAGCTGGGTCAGTAAGTCTAAGTAGATACAAATGCTGGGCTATAACTCTTGTTTGCTGACATGTTGTATACTTTTATTATCCCTCCATCATCAGATACTGAGTAATAATACTTACATAATTTTATAGGAAGAATTTCAAGTGTACTAGGAACACTGGTACGGTTCGAGTCCGTATAGCCCTACCCTAAGATAATAATATATATATATTTCTATTTCTTGTTAAATATACTCACAAATTGAGTATCTAATATATCGCATTTATTAGTATTCTAGATTTAGAATACTATACATAATAATATTATACCTTGGATTTTGAATTTTTTAAAATTTTTTTATTGGGAATGACCACATTTTTGAGAAAAAAAGAAAAATTTAGAGATCAAATCTTATTTCAAATTTTTTTGTGCATCTTCTAAATATTTATTCAAGTGTTTCATAAAAATTGGCTAATTTTTCTAGTTATGGAGACCCAAAATATATTATATCCAGTTATAAAGAAGTGGCGTATTTTTTATGGATATAGAGATTATTTTTTTAAAATTAAAATTTGTAAATCGGAGATTCAGATTTCTTTAGAATACAAAACTTAGGATTCGATTTGTGGTCAAGAAGAAAATGGAGCCTCAGATTTGTGAGGAGAAATAAATTTGTTTTCGTTGTAAAGCAAATTGAAGGGTCCAATTTGCATATTTAAAAAAAAATTAACACTAAAACACAAATTTAATCCCGATATTTATTTAAGCGAACGAATAAACTAACCGCTTAAACAACTCAAGTTGGTTAATAGTGTCTAACTTCTAAATGCCCAAGTTAATCTTATAGCCACTACCATACAGCGTTCTGTAATGAAAACAATTTAAACCACCCATTATTTAAAAAATAAAAAATAAAAAAACAAAAAGACTACCTACTAACTTTGCATCTCACTGCAAATTCTACAATAATAAAACCTAATAATTTATTTTAAGGGTAAAGTACTAAATTGTTTTTATGTTTGGGCGTAATTCTGTTTTAGACTTTTAGTCCTTAAAGTTTAAAGTATCCTATTTGAATCTAAAAAAGTTTTATTTAGCATCAATTTAGTCCACAATGAGGTTAAACTTAAATAATTAATGGAATGTCCTACATAACAACAGTACAAGAACAAAATCGATAATCTGGAGAATAAGTACAAGTTCCAGAGGCACAAAATCAACCGTTGATGCATCAATACATTTATTTATCATTCTCTTTAGTTCTATAGAAAATATTTTATTTATATTATAAGAAAAATAATAAATAAATGTATTGATGCATCAATTTTGTGCCTCTGGAGCTTGTACATGTTCTCCAGATTATTGATTTTGTTCTTGTACTGTTGTTATGTAGGACATTTCGTTAATTATTTAACTTTGACCTCACTGTGGGACTAAATTGATGCTAAATGAAACATTTTTTTATTCAAATAGAACACTTTAAACCTTAAGAATTAAAACATAATTACGCCAAACATAAGAACTAATTTAGTATTTTACCCTTTATTTTAATTACCCTTTTTACTATTAACTGATTCATTAGTATAACGGATTATAAAATATGTAAAAATTATAAAAAATATTTTAATTCTTTTAACCATATTGCAGAAAGTAAATGAGAGATGTAACATTAAAATTTTGTCTCATTCTTTATATAAAATCAAACTACTATAATGATCACTTATCTAATAATTCATTAGTAAAAATGTCAATTCTCCCACATACAAGCAATCCACCCTTGTGTTGAGTACAACTTGACGGTCCTTAAACAAGTTGTTATATTATTAAACTACAATAAGAAGCTATATGAATGCATTCAATTTGTAATTTCTATAGCATTTGATGGAAAGAAGATAATTTAAGGCACCAAACAAAAAGAAGATGACAAAAACAGATATAGCATCTGTCCAAAACTGCCCTCATTTATTTGAGGCTTCTTGTCTCCATGCATTCCTTTGACCACTGCTCATAGTTACAATTTAAAATTAATGGACACTACACAACAAAGGTAAAAACCTGCACCATTCTTAATATAGCCGAATTCCCCATGTAAACTGTTTGACAAATTTTTTCTCTCTTTGGCAATTGAAAATAAATAAATAAATGAAAAGAGTTGAGATAAAGCATAGTCAGAGATTATTATAAAGCACATGTGAATCAATATATAACTGTTTGTTTTATATAAAGTGTACTATAGTTGGAATTAGGTAAGCATTGTCGTGAACCATTTGGATTCTCTAATAATATCACTATATATGCTTTATTTATTTTTATTCTTTTTTTTAAACTTTAATTTTTTTCTCTTTACTATTTTTGTGCTTCCTTATTTACCTTTTATTTTACTTTAGATAGGAACAATGATTATTTTCAGCCTTCATATTGGAATATAAGATATATAACAAACAAAATACTAATAATGATTACACTCTGTGATGCATGGAATTTTAAGTAGTCAAAGACATTTTGGAAATTCAATTGTATGGTAGTTTTGAGAATATAGTTTATTGTGTGTGTTTATTTCTCTGTGCAATGATGCCAAGCCAACACTTTTTTTAAGTTATTAGCCAGAGTAAAAGGAATTCAACGAATTTCATCATTGTTAAATGGAAAGTTCTATATAATTGTTTGGATGTGTGACTAGGTAAGAGATTGTAAAACTTCAAAAGCTACTTTTGGGTTTTGGAATAAGTACCAATCTCAATTTCCATATATGTGTATATATTTACTTGATCTGTTACTATGAACTGAAAGTTGTATTCAAGTTTGTTTTATTGATCAAGATGAAATTAAAGATATATATTGGGAAGAACATTAATAGGGCGATTACTCAAATAAAATGTTTAAAAACACAAGTTACTAGAATACAATATTCTCAAATTGAAAACGCAATTGCAATTTTTATATTTCTATAGAAATCATTCCTGATAGCAGCGGATTAATTTTGAACGTAAACTATTACTGATAGCTGCGGTTTACGTTGATTTTAGTGCAAACAGAAACTGTTATAGACAACAACAATTTTTGAAGGAAGGGATTTGGACATAAACCGTTATAGGCAGTAGCGGTTTATGGATATATTTCTTTTCTATATATACTCCTCCAAGGCAATGAGATAGTAGTGGAGTGTAATTTTTCACAAATGGATGGTGAGGAGAGTTTTCTAACTCTAATGCATTGTTCTGTTAAAATTCAGAAAAGCAAAAGGCACGGTGTTAAATTTATGGATAGGGAATCGCTGAGCATTTTTATCTGGTCGTCCAGTACGTTGGCGGATATAAAAAGTAGCATATTACAGAAGATGGGGTGTGTAGGACAAAATGGGTAAAAAAGTTTTTCTACAAGATCCTTATTACTGTTGTGTCAACCGGTGTAAAATATGAGACATTTGTGATAGGGTTTGATGAAGATATGCCGGTATTGTTTCACTATAGGCGAAGTTTTTCCGAAGTTAGAATACCCAAATTGTTTGCCAAGTTGAAAGATGGCGTTGATAGCTCTGGGGCATCAGCGCCGAATCCTCAGTCGACGACGATGGGAGGTGCCTCAACGTTGATGCTTATAGTAGCACCTACTTGTCTGTTGGTTGATCCTCCATGTGTTGTAGTTGGTACTACTAGTTCACCTCGGCGTGTTCCTGCTTTTGTAGTTGAGTCTAGACCAGATCGAGTTGAAAATATGATGCGAGATGATGATTCGGATGATGAGCTAATCGACATTGTTAGGAATAGTGATGACGGTACTCCGAGCAATTCACCTATATCGCTCATGGGCCATTAAGTTTCGGCACACAGCAACATCCTGCACGTTTGTCGACGTTGAACTTGAAGGCCATAGGCCAACAGCCGGGGAGTCAATGCAACCTTTGGGAGTCACTGACTGCATGATGCAACCGCTCTAATGGAATTTCAAATTGGCCATTCTTTCCAAAGTAATTAAGGAGGAAATTGTGCTCAGCGTAAAAGATTACAGCATACGACATGGAGTTGAGTACATGGTGATGGATAGGCATATTCTATTGCCGCCAAATGCTGTAGATATACTTACTTGGCTGCACCATGTAGTAAAAATAATCATAATGCAATTAAATTCTACTTGATACTCGCATAAACACCAAATAATTACTCCAAACAATTAAATAATTAAATAATTCAAAATAACCACAACACATATATATAAACGCTAAATAATTAAATAATTCTACTTGGTACACGCATAAACACTAAATAATATCCGCAGTATTTCTAATTACAAAAACAAAACAAAATCTAATATTTCATTCGCATTAAATCTTACACACTAAACCATAAATCTTAAGGTATGATATTGTCCATGTCCTATACGTTACATACTACATTCTATATTTCAAAGTCTAATACTCAACTATAAATATTAAATTAT
>NC_029787.2:131239690-131243948 GCF_000816755.2 Arachis ipaensis | reverse complement strand
TCCATACCCTGCATTCTAGATCCTATATTTCAAAGTCTAATAGTCATCAATTATAAAGGTTAAATTATAAATTCTATTTCTTATATCCTACATACTAGTTTGTATATTCCAAAGTCTAATACTAAAAAAAGAATAAGCTAACCTTGTCAGTAATGGCACCGGTAATGTGGACAATGTCATTCAGTCGGTACAAGCCCTGTTCGTCTGTTATGTTGTTAGTTAAAGGTCACTACTGAAAAAACTTAAATTCGCTCCCAAAGTCCTCCTCTCTCTCTAAAATTTATTCTCTCTAACAAAATTACCATTTCACACTAATTGAAAAATCCGTGACTGGCTATCGCGGTTTTATAGTTTCTTTATGCGTAAATTATGGCTACCTCTAGCGGTTTACTGTCACGCCACGCTTTACATAAATTGCTATTGCCTATTGTGGTTTATGTCTAACTTCTTCCTTCATAAATTATTGCTGTCTATAGAAATTTCTGATTGCATCAAAATTAACTTAAACTGTAACTATCAGTAACTTTTTACGTTTAAAATTAATCCACTATTATCAGGAGCAATTTTTATAAAATTGTAAAAATTACAATTGCATTTTCAGTTTAAAAAAATTATAGTCAAATAATATATTTTTAAATATTTTATTTAAGTGAATTATCGAAACAAATATATACTAGTTAATATAGAAGCCTATGAATATAATAGGCTACAAGGCTATGTGACTGGCATTAATTATTAGTGAATTGGATTAGGAAACTATATAATAATTAAATCCAAAACATTTATATGCAGAAACAATCCAATCTTATATTATATCCATTAAATACTAATTAATTCATTGATGACAAAGAAAAGAAAAGGAATGGACGCACATATTACTCATCCATTGTCCATCCAAAGGGTAAATTAAGCAATGTTGACTAAGATCGATTAGATATCTTCAATGCATATGAATATGATGATAATCTTTTGAAACAAACAATATAATACTAAACCTGATTGTGTGACTGATTTCTACACATATAGAACTAAAAAAATAATAAGTTATTCGAAAGAGACCAGGTAAATAATATAATGAGATAGAAAATAGTTTAATTATTTTAGTAATTTTTATAATTTTATCGAATTTTTAATTAAATTTTTATATTTTTTTTAATTAAATTTTTATACTATATTATATTTTATAATTAAATTTTTACTATAAAAAATATTAAAATTAATAAAATATTTCAAATTTAATAAAATTATAAAAATTGATAAAATAATTAAATCATAAAAAAAAAATCGAATTTGACTAAACTAAATTATCCTTAATAATGACTCTACCCAACAATTATTTTAGTGAAAAGGCTATTTCTTTCACTATGTTGTTGTTTACTAGTAAGTGATTGAGTTGGTGTGTCACATAGTAGGATCAAGTCACGTTTTAAATTATATTTAATATAAAGTGGAAATAAAGAAAGGTAGAAAGTGTTAGTAGTTAGAAGTTAGAACAGTCAAATAAATCCTTGACCTCCTAAAGAATCAAATCAAAGGGAACCTTTCACACACGTTACACATACATACATGATCGTCAAAATTCAAACATTGCGTGGAGACGGAACCTTGGGAAGTTGTGCTGCTATACTATTAATATATTACAACTTTAATCAATAATAATTAATCATGTAATAAATATATACTCTAAAAGATTAGATGAAAAAAATGAAAAAGCTACATAGACCATGTTGGAACATTCCAAGTGGCGTGGATGTATGATTGATGAAATGTTGACTTTTGCCTTCAAGTCAATATGAAATAATTAATCCATGAAGGATAAGAGAGAGAGTTTAATTGAAGGCGGAAAAAGTGTTTAGTGATGTGGATTGATTTGTTACATTAAAAAATAAATAAAAAAATAAAAAAACTTATGCTGCAAGAGAAGGCAACACTACTAATAGCTTAGCTAGCTAGTTGGACTTGTATCCGCAAAGAACTATGTTGCAACTGCAAGTGGAATAATTATATGGCCACAAAACTTGTTAACTTCAAATTAATATGCATTATTAGTACTTTATATTATGTACTTCTTTTGAAGGGAGTAGAATTTTCTCTTTTTAAAGAGATTATTAGATAGATAGATAGATAATTTTTGAATATTAAACTTTTACATAAATATTATTCTCTAATAAATCGACTCATATAATAATTATGAGTTTTAAAAGTACGTATATAATTATTTTTTATTGGTGTTTTCAATCTCTAATATTAAATTAGAAAAGTATATGGAACCAAGATGTGACCAACCAAAAGTAAATAAAATTGTTTAATTAAAATCACTTTTTGAATAATATGTTTGAAAATCGCTCCTGAGATCACGGAGCACAAACCAAAACCCAATTTTTCATGGAACTCAAACACATTTTGGCTGATTTTTGGCTGATATGCTTTTGGTTTCCTAGTTGTTCTCATAGATATGTAATTTTTCTATATTAATAGAGCCTTATTTGTTCATTGAATTAAAGTTTTTACTAGGGTGTCCGCGGATCGGATCGGATTGGATATGGCCAAAAATTCGATCCGATTCGCACAATTTCCATCAGATCGGATCGGATATGATATCCGTACTTTTTAGTGCCGGATCCGATCCGCACATTTGCAGATCGGATATCGGATATATCCGCATAATTAAACCTTCTCTTTTTAATCATATTTCTATGTAAAAGAATTTGATAGAAATATTTCTTTCATACTTTTAAACTTATTTATTCCTAAAATATTTTTAATCAGACTCTCTCTAAATAGCAAAAATAAAATAGTACAGTATATGAATAATAATTACTAACTAAAACATACAAACAAGTAAATACAATACCAAAAATATATATATTTATTTATTTTTTAATTTATAGTGCGGATCCGCGGATCGGATACGCGAATGTAGAGCAGATATCTACGATCCGATCCGCAAAGAGTGCGAATCGAATTATATCCGCAATTTTCGGATCGGATGTGGATATTTACCGCAGATCTGCGGATACGATCCGATTCATGGACACTCCTAATTTTTACCGCTGATGGATCAAGGACATTCTACTATTCTACCTATGCTACTTTGCGTGACGATCACTTATTTAATTCCCACTTGCTCATGTACATTATAAATGCAAATAATTATATTCTGTCGATCAGTTGGTTCAATGACGACCTATATTTTACTTAGATGATTGAAAAAATATATTTAGCTAGCTTCAGAGAAATTGAATTAATTCTGTGCAGCATAAAGTATAAAGTATAAACGATGTGCGCTTTCTATATCATCCGATAATCGCACACATCACACATGCCATGTTTTCAAGAAAAGTTTGCGTCTCCCCTTCAGAGTTCATACCTGACTAGCCACATATATATTTTTTTTTCCATTTTTTTTATATATACTAACGTTTTTATCGGACAAAAGTGGTTATTTTAAGTATCTCTCAATCCTTATTATAATAATATATAAATATAAAAAAGAATGTTTTCAAAAATTAGTTGATATCAGCTAAATAAAATTGACTCCCTACTTGAATCCATATATTTTATATTTTGTACTATAAACTTTGACTGCCAAATCTTAAAACCCTAATATTTAGCCGTTTGATTAATTAACATGAAAAATAATAGAGAATAAGGTAAATTTATCCAATGTTTTGTGTGTTAAATAGAGAAGCTAGAACATGGTAATATTGGGGAAATTATCTGACCATAACAATGTTAATGCCCTTTCGAAACCAGCATACATGTGACCAAACAATGGCCAATATCTATCTATCTATCTATCTATCTATAGCTAATTAAGAAGACGGCCTAAATGATCGTGTTATTGTTGATCACCCAAAAAATATGTCACACGTGACGTAATTCATTACCTTTGATCTTCTTTGGTTCAAATAATTTGGGGTTGGACCCTTACAATGTTAATGCTCACATAGCTTGACTTCGAGGCATGTGAATTATACATAGATGGATACATTATACATACATACGCACCTTTCATTATTTATCCTCCTAATTAGGGCTTTAATATTATATATTTTTTTTACTAAAGATAGGAGACTCGAACTCGCAACCTCTTAATTGAGTATAAAGAGACTATATTATTTGAACTATAACTCATTGGCTTCAATATTATATATTGACTATGAAAAAATAACAAAATCCGAAAGATCAAATTATATAAATACATGTGATCATCCTTCCGAATTAAATCAGCTTGATATTTCTGTACACTGTTTAT
>NC_029787.2:131239198-131239475 GCF_000816755.2 Arachis ipaensis | reverse complement strand
AGTCTACATCAATAAAGATTCTTTTTATGTCTATGAATGCTCCATACACCTAACAAAAACCTGCCCTCTTCTATATTGATGATGACTTCCATAATCTACACCAAATACTTCTATACTTTATTATAATATATAAAACTAATCCCGGTCAACAATATCATGCTTTTTCATTATTTTCTTCTTCTTCTTCTTCTTCTTTCCTTCGTTTTAGATCAATTTAAGTTTGAGTTCAAGTTCAAGTTCTTCAATTGAAAAAAATAAAATAAAATAATACTAATTG
>NC_029787.2:131233510-131238998 GCF_000816755.2 Arachis ipaensis | reverse complement strand
TTCTCTTTCACTTGTCATTTCTCTTCAGAGTAGTCTTCTAAGAAGGACATAAGCTTTTCATACATTATTGATGTATTTAGATTTATACTTCTATATTATCAATCAGATTGCTAAATTAAGCTTCTAAATATTTAGGGTCTTAGACCTAGCTATAATATGAATTATTTTAATTTGCTTTTACTATGTGTGATATACTAACGCATGACGTGCTGCTTATTCTCTTATACGTCACACATTTAATTAATTATTTGGTTATAGGCTTGGGATGATTAGTATAGTTTAACTTTATATTATGATGAATTGTTTTTCATTGTGTACCACAGGGACCAAACTGAATGTGTTTTTTTCATTAATATAGTTTAACTTTAAATACGAAAATAACGAATAATGCTACTATTGATTGTTGCTGCGGCATTGTAATTTTTAGTTGCTGCCTGTTGAATGAAAGTATGAAACAGAGTCATAAAAATTAGTAGTTGAGACCTTGATGCTATAATATGATACTCCTATATATTCATATTTAGGGCTCAAACTTGATTTATTGGCATTTTAATGTAATGCTGTGTACTTTTATAATATTATAAACTTCTCGTTGTTTTGAAACAATTTCATTTTTTTTTTCGGTAAAGAAAAGAAAATAGGAACTTGGGCATGATATAGGATTTTTTGTTAAAATAAATAAAATAAATATTTTATTTATGAAATAGGTAATTTATAGTTTTATTATCGAAATCTGTCTTTTAAATAATTTCGTTTAACTTATATATATATATATCCCTATCGTACAACAGCGACGTTCAACTTGAATAATCTTAAGATTTGGTCTATGTCTTTTCATCATGCATGACGTTAGTTATTTTTCTCATTGCTGTATATGAAGTGAAATAATTTGGCGGGACTTTATTTCTTGAGAAACCTGTATTGTTACATAACAACTAACATTTAGAAGAGGTAGGTATATGTTACTTAACCCATTCATAATTTCAGATACAAAAGGCATCTCATCTATGCATCTATCATTTGTATTTGTATTGGGGTCTTCTATGATGTATTCTTAATAAATTTTAATACGAAAATGTTTTGGGCAACAAAAGGAGCTATTACTTACTTTTTTTTTATTTGCTTTATTAATGTATTTATTTTTTTATTTTGTATTTCTTAATTATTAATTATTGAAATAAATAAATAATTTTAAATATAATAAATATATAGAGTAAACTACTATTTTTACCTACGAAAATTCTAAACGCTGACAAATCTATTCACGAAACAACGAAATTGAAGTTGTACCCATGAAAGATCAATTCCATATGACAAAACTATCCAAATTCTAAAAAACTATCAAAAAAATTCTAAATTATCCTTCTCTCCACCATTGGTGTCTTCAACCCAATTGCAGTTGATGGTGATTGATTTATCACATAACAGGCAGTTTTAACAGCTTCTATCCAAAAAGACTTGGCTAAACCTACAATTTGCAACATAACTCGTGCTCTTTTTAGGAGAGTCCTATTTATTCGCTCTGCTACACCATTTTGCTGAGGTCTATATGCAATTGTAAATTGTCGTTGAATATCTGCTTGCTTGCAAAATGTTTGAAAGTCACAATCGATATGTTCTCCTCCGTTATCTGTCCTTAAACACTTGATCATCTTTCCAGATTCAAGTTCTAACTTTGCTTTGAACTCTTTAAACATCACAAACACGTCTGATTTCTTCTTGATCGGGTACACTCATAGCCTCCTAGAGTAATCATCAATAAATGATACAAGATATTTGCTCTTCCTAGGGTCATCTCTAGCGATTTTCACACATCAAAATGAATCAACTTCAATACGCATGTGCTTGCTTTGAGCAGTTGATCTACCAAATATCAATCTATGTTTCTTGCTTGTAACGCAGTGCTTATAAAACAGTAAGTTTATTGTACTGATTTGAGTTCGGGAATGAGATTACGCTCCACAAGAATCTTCAAGCCTCACTCTGACATGTGGCCCAGTTTGCGATACCATATCATCGTCATTTTTTCTTGATTTGCTGAAGCAACTGATGCCTCTACCTCTTGCAAAGTATCTCCAATAAACATGTATAGATTTGCGGCAATCTTTTCTGCTTTTATTATCACAAGAGCACATTTAACAACTTTCAAGATCCCACCTTCAATATGGGTCTTGCAACCAAGTTCAACTAGTTGTCCAATCGATAATAAATTCTTCTTCAAATCCTTCACATGTTTTACCCCTTGAAATGAACGAATAGAACCATCAAACATTTTTATTTTGACATACAGTATCTATTCCAATAATTTCTAAGGCATGATCGTTTTCCATAAACACAGATCCTTCCAAGACAGGTTCATATGTACAAAACTAATCACGATGAGGAGTCATGTGCAAAGTTGCTCCTGAATCAACAATCCAGACATCAGTGAGTTGTTTGCTACCTTTAGAACCATTTGTTGTTTCTCCATACAGGATTTCTCCATCATCAGAGATACTCACAATACATCCTTGAGAACTTGATCCTTTTGGAACTTTCTCTATACTCTTCTTATTTCGACAATCTTTCTTGAAGTGCCCTCTCTTGCCACAATTATAGCATTTGAATTGCTTCTTTCTTTCTGACTTTGGTCTACTTTGACTCCCACTGGAACCACGCTCCATTGATCTTTCTCTCGTCATCAACAGCGCCTCTGCTTGCTTTGAGCTCTTTAATCTATCTTCCTTATTCTTGCGCCTGGATTCTTCTTCAAGAATCGCAGCAGCCATATCATCAAAAGAAAGATAGTCTGTTAAAATATTATTAGTTAAGTTAATGATGAGCTGATTATATGAATTTGGTAGACTTTGAAGTAGAAGTTCTGCATGTTTGTTTTCTGCTATGTTGTAATCCAACGATGAGAGTTGAAAAAATAGTGTATTTAGATTGTTGATATGATTTGTTGCCGATGTAGATTCACTCATTCGAAGAGTATAAAGTCTTCTCTTCAAAAATATCTTATTGTGAAGCGGCTTGACTTCATATAATTTAGTGAGAGCATCTCAAATTTCTTTTGCTGTCCTTTTCTCTGCTACACTTTGACAAGACTGAATCACTGAGTGCCAAGTGTAAGTTTGCAACGGCATTGTCATCCATCTCCTTCTATTTTTCATCTGTAATTACAGTGGGTCTACTTTCAATTGCTGCGACACAATTGTCTTTCTTCATAATTTTTTTCATTTTCAATTTTCATAAGTAAAAATTACTCCCACTGAATTTCGGAATCTCATACTTTGTTGCCTTTTTTTGGATAGTAACTTGCAGCAGAAGAAAAAAAATATTAATCAACAATCTTAGGCTCTGATACCACTATTAGGTACCAGACAAATGACACAACAAAATATAAAGATAAAAAAAATTAAAAATTTGTATAAAATATTTTTTTTTGAGAATTACAACTTCTCGGTTCTCGCTATCACAAGGAGATTACAATAATACTCTCTTGACAAAAAGAGAACACACTTCTCTCTACATATATAAGAGAAAACTACTCAAAGAAATCTATGTTTTTCTCTCTAGATGACTTCTCACTTGTTTGATGAAATTGAATTAAAAACTAAATAAAAAAGTTTTCAATTTATAAGTAAATATTTGTTATGTAAATCACTTGTAACATGAGGTTACTTTCTTTTTTCTCTCTCCACCATCAAAGTTTGATGGCTATTACGTAGGAATATTTTTCTCCTTTCATTATTTACTTTTCTTTTCCTTTTTTTTTTTATAATTAGCTTTACTAAACTTACATTATTTTATGAAATAAATAAATAATTTTAAATATAATAAATATATAGAATAAACTACTATTTCTACCCACGAAAGTTTTAAACGCTGACAAATCTACTTACGAAACAACGAAATTGAAGTTGTGCCCATGAAAGATCAGTTCCGTATAACAAAACTATCTAAATCCTAAAAAACTATCCAAAAATTCCAAATTATCTTTCTCTCCACCATTGCTACCATCATCTTCCCCCTCTCTCTCCCTGCCGAAGCTTCCCCCTCTCTCTTGCTTTGTAAATTTTTAACTCTAACAATTCCTAACCACATTGTAGCTCTCCCAACTCCAACTCAAAATCATTCTCCTCTCTCACGTTTCTGAAGCTAGCCTTCTTCTACCATCTTCCTCTTTCTCTCTCTCTCAAGTCATTTTCACCCAAGACGATTTGAAGAAAATCGCCGCCTACAAAACCGTCGAGTACGTCGAATCTGGTATAATTTTTGGCCTCAGAATTGGCTCTACTGCCAAACACGCCGGCATGACAAACTCAAGGACATCGTCGGCGCACGAGCAAGCCCTATCTCTCGGGATCCCCTTGTTGGATATGGACTCTCAACCTGTCGTTAATCTCGTCGTTGACGATACCGACGAGGTTGATTATTATCTTAACCTCGTCAACGAATGTAGTGGCACCCTCTTAAAGGAGAAGATGGTTGAAGGTGCTTGCAAGAAATTCGTTATAATCGTTGATGAGTCTAAGCTCATTAACTATGTTGGTGGTAGCAATTTGGCTATGTCCGTGAAAATTATTAAATGTAAAAAACAAAAAATCATAATTGATTGGGACTACTCGATTTTAGCCAAGCTGCAACCCACCTAATTTTTATACTTAAAAAAAAATGGATTTTGGAATAAAATTTTCTTTTAATTTTTTTTGAAATTATTTTTTTATTTAAGAAATTTTTTTGACACAAAATTACCGAAATCCTTTTAAAAGTACTATAAAAGGAACTATTTTTAATATATTAAATAATAAAAACTTAAGTTTTTATTATTATGTTATTAAAATATTCTCGTAGGATAAAAAATAGCTGAATCTTTACAAAATAACTTTAAAATTTTGTGATTGAAATAACTAACAATGGTCATTTGTTAGCAACATCCCTAAATAAGAAAATAAATAAAAGATGGTTTAGTAGAAAGTGAGTCTTAATGACATACTTGTTCAGTTGTTTGCTTTTTTTGCATCGATCTAGAGTTTTGACTGAACCTCATCAAAACCAACAAATTAATTAACGTCTCATCATAATTTATGGCTTTTTCTTTAAGTCTTTTCTACGGTCCTACTTAATGTTTCTAACTTTTATGCTAGTTAATCAAATTAGATTGATCTAATAATTAGTTTATTAGTCTGTTTAAATAAATATCAAAAATTTAAATTTTACTTTATATATATAATAATTTATTGACCACTCACAAACTCTTAAATAAAATTCAATACAATAATAAATTAATTTTTGATATGTCAAATTAAAAAATACAATAAAAAATTTTTTTATGCTGGTTGACTATAGAAAGAAGTTAATTAACAGAGCCTTAATTATATACTTAATTATATCACTTGGATGGGCCACCCGTGTGTTTGATATAAAATTATTATTATTAATGTGCTTCTATTTATTTATTTAAAGTGTAGGATAAGTAATTTTATACAAAAATGCTATTCATAAA
>NC_029787.2:131233055-131233495 GCF_000816755.2 Arachis ipaensis | reverse complement strand
GCCATTAAAATTAGTTATTATTTTATTTTTATATAAATTTATATGTAATTTTATTTATTTTAATGTATATTTATATTTTATACTAATGACTAATTTTAATATACACGTAACATAGTTAAATTTTATAATATGCGATTGAGTTTCTATGATTAAAAAAATCTAGCATTTAACTTTTATTGTCTCTAAAAGAAATAATTTATTATAGACATACAAAAAGTTAAAAAAGAAATGCACAATTCACACTTCGAACTCTAAAAGAGTTTGTGTAAGAAAAAAATATTTGATGTATAACTATTTATGTGTATTATGTGTGTTTATCTATCAATCTAATATTTTTTAATAGTTTAAATAATTATATGACACGGCAAAATAAATCATTAAGAATCAATCATAATAAAAAGATTAAGATATTTATAAAATTTGAATTTACTTAACATTTG
>NC_029787.2:131230693-131233030 GCF_000816755.2 Arachis ipaensis | reverse complement strand
ATAAATTTACCAATAATTTTTTTTTATAGAAAATATTCAAAATTTAAATTTTAATGTATTTATTTTACATTGGTTAAAATAAAAAATTTCAATAAAAACTTCTACTTATAGTAATATTAATGTGTACTCTAAGAACATATATTAATTAAACTAAAAAATTTTCAAAAACCCAAAACAAAAATAAGTTTTTACTTTTTAGGTTGAATCCACGCCCGTGAAACATTACCCATGACTCATTCAAACTAAACTCCCAGTCTCCCAGATGCCGAAAGTACCCTCTCATTTTATGTTAGATATCTATCACACAATGTAAAAGTTCCTTTTGACAAGTTGACTATCTAATATGTTTTATTTTGAAATGTCAAGTTGACCGCAATTAAGATTTTGTACGTCAAATTTATAATTTTGTTTGATAGTGTAAGAAAATTGTGATGAAGCAAATCAACCCATGTCTACACTTTTTACGATCAAATTGTTTATGTAATAGCGAAGACTATTATGTAAAGTATATATGGTTACTTTTGGTCCAGTCAAAGAATTGCATACATGTGAGTAAACACTTAGGGTCTGTTTGGAAATTCTGGAGGTAACTTTTTTTTATTTTTAATTTATGAAAAGTAGTAGTATTAATGTTTGGTGTAATTTTTAAAATTAAATTGTAATTTTTTAAGAAGCTATTTTGGAGCTTATAAAAAAGTTAAAAAAAATGACTTCTCTCATAATACTTCTACTTTTTATTACATTTCTATAAAATAAGCATTTTTAGAGTTAAAAATCCAAACACAAAATAACTTATTTATAAGTTACTTTTAACAGAGTCATTTATTGTTTAAGTTATTTTATCAAAAGTAGCTTAATTAAGTTGGTTACCAAAATTGGGCCTTAATATGTTGGTTTCAAATAATAAACTCGATCGTCTTCCTGGAAAAATATTTCCAAGCAAGATATATATAATATTTAGACTTGCAGAAAGTTTAATATGGAGGGCCGAATTTTAGATAAATTTTTTTTATTTCATAAAAATAATTAACATATAATTATTAGAGTTAATTTTGCAGAAAGTAGGTGGAATTAGTAGTAATTGAAAATGTATAAATACTTAAGGGAAGATGATATGTGCGTTATTACTCACGTCTCACGTTATGGAGATATTTTCAGTTTTTTGTTTTATTAAATTAATTAGTATGCGAAATTGCAAATCCCAAATTTTTCTTGTCATTCATTTTAGGGTACGGTAATTGACCAAAGCAAAATAAAATCTCGGTCGATGACCTTAGCTTCTATGTGGATTGTGGAAAATAAAAAGCATTTTTTTTAAATTATTCTTTTATTTCTTATTATTTCTTATCCTTCTTGTCAGGTTCCGATACTGTAATTCCATCCATTCACTACTAGCTATCAGTCACCACTCACCACCACCATTGGCCGGAGAAAGTATAGATAAATAATGTAAATGTTGAACAATGTGAATAACAGTTTAAAAAAATAATAAATTAATTATTAAAATTAAATTCTCAATTTATTAAAATAATTATTTTTTGAATTTAAATTATTAGGGTTATGCAACGTAACCTCCTCTTAATATACCGTCACATCACATTCTCATTCTATCTCAACCATCTTTTTGTTCATCTACTCATACTGTTGTTTATATCGGTCCTCTTCTCCACCATTCAGCCTGACACTTCACCTCCGCCGGTCATTCGGACGTACCTTCCCTCTTGCGCTCAGCCCAACGCGCCTCTCCTACTCAGTACTCACTCCCAACGACGGACCTACACAGGACAAAAGGGGGCACTTGCCCCACGGACCTACACAGGGCAAAGGGGGCACTTGCCCCACTCTTATTTTAATTTTTTTTAAAATATATTTATCCATTTTAAATTAAATAAATAATTTCATTATAAATAAATTAAGCCCAATTATTTAAAGTTCTAAATCCATTTTATCTTTTTATCATTTTGATTATTAGTTAACTTAATCAAATTTAGTCTTCTTTTATTCTAAAATTTCAGCCGTCACCACTCTTTTATTCTCTTAAACCTTCTTCTCAATTTTATATTTTCAACCTTTTTTTTCTATTTTTAGTATAGTGGTTATCTTCTCTTCATTAAAAGGTAAATTTTAAATTTTCTATTTTTTTATATACGTCTCTATAACTCTATGTATCTTTTAATTTCATTGTTTTTCTTTTTGATTTTTTTTAAACATTTTAATTTAAGTAATTATAGTTTAGGTATTAATCTAATTTTTTATTCTGTTCAAGAATTTAATTATTTTATTTTATTCCCAATTTAGTGATCCTTATTATTTATTTATTTATCTTTCGTCTTTCGT
>NC_029787.2:131227197-131230595 GCF_000816755.2 Arachis ipaensis | reverse complement strand
AATTCAATTGGTCAATTTATTAATTTAGAATATATATTTTTAATTTTTAAAAATAGTAATAAAAAATATTTTAAAATAGTAATGATTGTTTGGTTACATATATAGAGAGGCATTCAATCAAGTTGATAATGAAACAATTATTCACTATTTTCAAAATATAAAAACAAGAAGAGAAATACCTTCAAGATTTAAAGAAAAAAAAGTTAGCGACTAATATAATTTTTGTAGTCGAATAATTAATGTACACTTTTATTTTATTAAATTTAGATTAATATATCTTTTGATAGTAATGTGTATTATTTTTGCCCCCTTAACATAAATTTTCTGGGTCCGTCACTGCTAGTCACTCCCCTCGTTTCTTTACTTCCCTCACAGTCCTCAGATCAATGCTCAATTGCTCATTTCTCGATAGTCAATAAAAATATAATAACAAGGCAGAGACTCCACTCCATTACTCACTTTGCCGCGCTCGCATTCACACACTCTTACTTGGATCTCTCTTCTCTCATCTTACTCAAAAATGTCGTTCAAAATTTACAATCTCAATGAATCCTTATCCAAATTTTTTTTTTGCAATACCCACATTATTGTTGTGAATTTTGTTATCTATCCAATCCCTATACGGGAATGGGACTTCAAGAAAACAACAGTAACCGCTGCAACAGGAGCTGAATATGCAACAACAATCTAAGAGCGCATACCCAAACGAAAACTAAATTTTTACTTACGACCCATGTAACAAGTTATACCAAGTAAGAAGTGTATAACAATTAGTTCATAAGGACTGTCATTATATAACCATTTATCAACAGATACCGTTTTTCATATCGAGTAATAGTATAAATCTATAGCCGTCGAAGTAGGAATAATGGCTCCTCACCGGTGGCCGCTGCCAGTAGTTATTAAACCGTTGAAGGAGCAACAGTGTTAGTCATTGCATTCGTTCACCACTGCTCGTGCACTCTGTTTAGTATACATTATATTCCATTTTGCATGGAAAATTTAATTCTACATTTTTCTTTAGAAAATTCTAATCTTATATGGTGAATTATTTATTATTGAAATTTAGTTTTTTTTTTTTAAGTTAAAAATAAGATTCAAACGCATGATTTTTAAGTGAATACGAGAAGATTATGCTATTTGAATTATAGTTTGTTGGTTTGAAATTTAAATTATTAGATGGAATAGAATCATGAATAATTATTCTATATCTCACCATGCACTCATATTTTTATTTAGCAATCAAACATAATAATAATAATAATCTCTCTAGGGAGTCAATGAAATATTTGTACAACGTATATAATAGACTATTTATTTGGTTCAATATGAGTTAAAAAATGAACATTCATAATAAAATACTATTAATTTCTCAAATACAATACACCCATACTATTCAGAATAACTATTCGGGTAACATCTAATATCTTACTGAATCGAATATCCCTATATTTCTATTGTACATATTGTATAAATATTTCATTGGCTTCTTATATTTTTTCTAATAATAATATGCAGATTTTTTTTTGTGGCGAGGAGGGAAGAGAGAAGAAAAAGCGAACATAATCTCTTCTTTGGTGAGTCGAAGGCGCGTCCTAACTCTGTTGATAATTGACATGAAGAAAAAAAAAAAAAGAATTTGTGCTCTTCTCGTATGATTTGTTTATAAACAAAAAATATTCTCGTATATATATAACATATACAAACACACACTCCTATTTAACTTGAGTAGCATCAGTGCACGCATCGCTGGAACAATTAAGTTCGACCTTGTATCTTCTAAGTTTTAATTTCGAAATCAATTCACATAATCATTAAATTAAAGCAAGTCTTACTAACATATACGCTAGAATTTACCGATTCAGAGTTATTATTATTATCTAAGAGAAAAGAAATATGTTTTTTTCATTTTAATAGAGTTTAGAAAGAGAGAGATAACAACTCAACACAAATATACATGTGTTGTGATGAGAACGGGAATGGGCATGTAGATGCTCATTTATTATGCATGGACGACTTATGTTTTTAAAGATAAAATGTATTAAAAAAAATTAAAAAATATAAATCTATTGTATGTATATAAATAGGAGGCTAAATCTCAAACATACACCTTATAAATACTTTTTTTTTTCTCTCTTTATATGCTGCAATATATATATGAATCATCTTAATTATATTGAAATATTAATTGTGATGAATATTAATATTAGAGTCTTTTATTTATATTTTTTTATTTTATATTTATTTATTTTACAACACGTTATCAGCACAAGCTCTAATCAAAATTTAGGAAGACTTTAGTAATAAATTTTTATTATGTCAAAACTCTCTCATCTTGAATTTAATGCTCGTGGTATATCTGAAAACAATTACTTATCATGGATATTAGATGCCAAAATTCATCTTGATTCATTGGATCTTGGAGATACCATTAAGGCTAAAAATAATGCATCCCAAAAGGATAAAGCCAAAGCATGATCTTCCTTTGTCGTAATCTTGACGAATGATTGAAAAATGAATATCTCACACTAAAAGATCTTGCAGATCTGTGGAAGAACCTTGAAGAAAGGTATAATAATCAAAAGAAAGTGATACTTTCTCAAACCCGATATGAGTGGATGCACTTGCGTCTACAGAATTTTAAATCCGTAAATGAATACAATTCAACAATGTTTCGAACTACCTCACGAATGAAATTATGTGGGAAAAAGATAACTGATAATGACATGTTAGAGAAAAGTTTTTCTATCTTCCATGTCTCGAATGTACTTCTACGGCAGCAGTATCGAGAAAAAGAATTTAAAAAATATTCTGAGCTAATTTCTTGCCTTCTTGTTGCTGAACGTAACAATGAATTGCTTTTAAAAAATCATGAAGTACGTCCAACTGGCGCTGCCCCATTTCCTGAAGTATATGCGGCAAATCATAATCCTAGAAGAAGTAAATGGCAAAGTTTTGGTAACAAGAAAAATTTATGAAAGGAAGAACAATTATGTTCACAAAAAAGGATCTCACCAGAAGTGGGATAAATAAAGAAATAATGGGTAAAATAAATCAACAGAGGATAAATGTTGTGGTTGTGGTGGAAAGGGCCATTGGTCGCTTACCTATCGTACCCTGAGGCACCTAGTTGATCTTTATCAAGTATTCTTGAAAAAGGATGCAAAGGAAAGGAGACGAATTTTGCTTCAAATTTTGCTTCAAAGGATGTTGCTGAAAATTATACCACTCATTATGAAATATCTGATTTTTTTTTAGGATCCTGAAAAAAATATTGACCATTTGATAAATGATGAAAAAATTTAATATGTGAGTTTGTTAAAATATTCATGTAAATAAATAATGTAAATAAATTTTTTTGTTAAGTTTTATTTTTAATATATTTAAATTTCAAGTAT
>NC_029787.2:131222349-131226690 GCF_000816755.2 Arachis ipaensis | reverse complement strand
GCACGAGACTCCGATCAAATTTTAGGAAGACTCATGTAATAAATTTTTTTTATGTCAAAGTTCTCTCATATTGAATTTAATGCTTTTGATATATTTGGAAACAATTACTTATCATGAATATTAGATGTCGAAATTCATCTTAATTCAATGGATCTTGGCGATACCATTAAAGCTGAAAATAATGCATCCCAAAATGATAAAGCTAAAGTTATGATCTTCCTTCGTCATCATCTTGACGAATGATTGTAAAATGAATATCTCACACTAAAAGATTGTGCAGATCTGTGGAAAAACTTTGAAAAAAGGTATAATCATAGAAAAAACAGTAATACTTCCTCAAACCCAATATGAGTGGACACACTTGCGTCTACAGGATTTTAAATTAATAAATGAATACAATTTAGCAATGTTCCGAATTATCTCACGAATGAAATTATGTGGAAAAAAAACTTATAATGACATGTTAGAGAAAACTTTCTTGATCTTTCATGCCTTAAATGTGCTCCTACAGCAGCAGTATCAAGAAAGCGAATTTAAAAAATATTCTGAACTAATTTCTTGCCTTCTTGTTGCTGAACGTAATAATGAATTACTTTTAAAAAATCATGAAACACACTCAGCTGGCGCCACCCCATTTCCTAAAGCAAATGCGGAAAATCATAACCCCCAAAGAGGTAAATGACAAGGTTTTGGTAACAAGAAAAATTGTGGAAAGAAGAAAAATTATGTTCACTAAAAAGGATCTCATCAGAAGTGGGATGAAGAAAGAAGTAATGGGTAAAATAAATCAACAGAGGATATATATTTCCATTGTGGTGGAAAGGGTCATTGGTCACGTAACTGTCGTAGTCACGTAACTGTCGTATCCCAAGGCACTTAGTTGATTTTTATTAAGCACTTTTGAAAAATGATGTCAAAAGAAAGGAGACAAATTTTGTTTCAAAAGATATTGCTAAAAATTACACAACTCATTATGAAATATCTCATTGAGGATTCTAAAAGAAATATTGGCCAATGTATTTAAATTTTAAGTATGATGTATATAAATAATATTTAATAAAATATTTATATTTATGAATTTCAAAATCACTAAATATGTCAAGTTCAAAAATAATAATAATAATAGTAGTAATAATAATAATATTTTAGTATATGATACTATTTTTATGTACAGTGTTTTTTAGAAAAATAATTTTAATTAGGAATATAATTTTACTGTACATGTACTGTACTGCTACTCATTTTATTATTATTATTTGTCTTTAAAGAAAATGGAAAGGATATATAATAAAGATGTTTGCCTTACGAATAGTGCAAGTTCGCATACCATTCTCAAAAGTAATATATATTTTACTCATCTTGTACCAAAAGAAGAATATGTTAATACTATTATTGGCTAAAACAATGTGATAAAAGGTTCCGGAAGAGCTATAATTTTGTTTTCCAGAGGAAACAATTTTTATAATAAATAACGCACTATTGTCTATCAAGTCTCTAAGAAACTTGTTAAATTTTAAAGATATTCGCTGAAATGGATATTATATTGAAACAATGAATGAAAGAAATCACTAGTACTTATATATCACAACTCATGATTCAAATAAAAAGATTATATTAGAAAAGCTGTCCTCATTTTCTTCTGGGTTATATTATACTAAAATTAGTACAATTGAATCACATGTCATTATAAACCAGAAGTTTACTATCCCAAATAAATTCATAATTTGACATGATCGATTGAGACATCTTGGAGCAACCATGATGCGAAGAATTATTGAAAATTTCCTTGAAAATTCTCTAAAGAACAAGAAAATTCTCTAAAGAACCAGAAAATTCATAAATCTAGTGAATTTTGTTGTCCTGCATGTTCTCAAAAAAAGTTAATTTATAATTTTAAGGCCATCACCAATAAAGATTGGATTTGAGTCTTCTAAATTTCTAGAAAGGATTCAAGGCGATATATGTGGACTCATTCATCTATCACGTGGATCTTTTAGATATTTTATGGTCTTAATAGACGCATCTTCGAGATGGTCACATGCGTGTTTATTGTCTTCTCATAACCTAGCGTTTGCGAGATTACTTGCTCAAATTATTCGATTAAAAGTACAGTTTCTAGAAGATCCAAACAAAGTAATTCGTCTTGATAATGCTGGTGAATTCACTTCCCAAACTTTTGATGTTTATTGTATGCTAACGGAATAAGCGTTGAACATCTAGTAGCTCATGTTCACACGTAAAATAGATTAGCAGAATCATTTATTAAACACCTCCAATTAATTGCTAAACCCTTACTTATGAGAACAAAGCTCCCAACCTTTGTTGGGACATGCAATTTTACATGCTGCAGCACTTATTCATTTGAGACCAATAAGTTACCATCAATTCTCTCCTATGTAATTAGCTTTTGGCCAGCAGGCAGCAGCCAAATATTTTCATTTGAAGATGTTTGGGTGTGCGATATATGTTCCAATTGTCCCACCTTCTCGCACAAATGAGACCCCAAAGAAAATTAGGAATTTATGTGGGATATGATTCTCCTTCTATATTGAGATATCTTGAGATACAAACAGGAGATGTATTTAAAGTTCGATTTGCAAATTGTCATTTTGATGAATCAAAATTTCTAACATTAGGGGAAAGAATAAGTTTCTTCAAAAAGAACTTAATTGGAATGCATCATCCTTGATGCATTTAGATTCTCGATTAGGGCAATGTGAACTAGAAGTTCAAAAGATTATACATTTGCAAAGAATAGCAAATGAATTACCTGATATATTTTCCGATACAAAAAGGATTACTAAATTCTATATACCAGCTAAAAATGCGCTAATTCGAATTGATGTCCCAGTTGGACAAATGGCCACCGAAACAAATTCACGTCAAAAGCGTGGTAGGCTTGTCGGCTCCAAAGACAAATATCCTCGAAAAGAAAGAGGTAAATACTATTCCTGTTGAAAAAGATAAAGACATAGTAAATGCACCTGCAATTGTCTAAAATTCTGTTATAGTTTTGATGCTAGAAGACGTTCAGGTACCTGAAATTTCTGAAAATTATGAAAATGATGAGATCTCGATAAATTATGTCTTGACAGGAGAAAATGGTACCAAAATAAAACAATTGTCAATGAAATATTTGCATACAATGTGGCATTACACGTCATGCATGAAGGTAAGAATCTTGAGCCAAGAACAGTCGAAAAATGTCGACAAAGGAATGATTGGCTGAAATGGAAGAAGCTATAAAAGCTGAGTTAGACTCACTTGCAAAACATGAAGTCTTCCTATAGTCCGTACATCAGAAGATCTAAAACCAGTTGGATACAGATGGGTATTTGTGAGAAAATGAAATGAGAAAAATGAAGTTGTACACTATAAAGCTCGACTTGTGGCACAAGATTTTTCACAAAGGTCCGGTATAGATTATGAAGAAACATATTTTCTTGTAGTAGATGTAATAATATCGCGTTATTTGGTCAGTTTATCTGCATACCATAAACTACATATGCATCTAATGGATGTGTTAATAGCCTATTTATACGGGTCATTATTAGATCGTGATATCTATATGAAAGTTTTGAAAGACTAAAGATATCTAAATCATCCAATAAATATTCACATGAGTTATACTCAGTAAAATTGCAAAGATCTTTATATGGTCTAAAGCAATCTAAACGAATGTGGTATAATCATCTTATTGAGTATCTGGCCAGAAACGAATTTAAGAATGATGATATCTGTCCATGTGTTTTTATAAAAAAATCTGCATCTGAAAATTTTGCGAAACTATAATAAGGACCAATAGAATAATTAAACCTACAATAATCTCTACCAAAAAAAGTAAAGAACAATTCATCAAGATTAGAAGACAAATTATAATCATTATATAAATATTTAATTAAAAAAAAAAAAAGAAAAAAAAAACGGAGAGAGAAAAAATTTGAGACGAAGAATGATAAAAATGGTCATAGTAATTGATATAGTATAGCCTTTCCATATATCTTTTCACTTGAAACATTTATTTTCCTAAATAATACCAAACAGAAGTTGAGAAAATGTCAACAAATTAGGATAAAGAGCATTTTGTGTTGTTTGTCTATGAATCAGAAATAGCCAAGTATGCGACTATTTCTTTTCCTTTTCGTTTATGTATGTCCATATTATATTATATAGGCCTCATTATTGGACTGGCTACCAACCTAACGCTACTGAACTATACAATGCCATTTCTCCGGCATTTATGGCAAAAACTATTAGCAACACCACACCCATCACTAGGGAATATCGTCATACATACTATAATTTTCAGATGTTACAAAACTTCATAATCTTTAATTAAAA
>NC_029787.2:131216955-131221830 GCF_000816755.2 Arachis ipaensis | reverse complement strand
CATGCAATAATGCTCCCATTCAAAGACTCACTCAACGCAACACCTTTTTCTTATACTTATTTCAAATTTATTATCACCTAAGATAAAAATATAAACATCATTGAAACTAAAGTGATGAAACCGTATTCAATTTTATAAAGATACCGTGATACTTTTTGTATATTTAAAATTACACAAATATTTGGAATGAGAGAAAAAATGTTAATTAATATGTAGATGATGACGTTGGTGTGGCATCAGCAGGAGGAATAAAAAAGAGAGAGCGTCGATGACACGTGCCAAGAGGCAACGGTCAAATGACGGTGCCAGTCACAGACACGTGTGAGGTTTTCCATTCCCATTCCCAAACCACACTCATAAGTTGAAAAGTTTGAATCATTGACTCACCTTACTCATTTAATCACGCTCCTCTTCCAACGCCTGCAATCACACGCTCTCCCTCTCTCCCTTTCAACTTGATCTTTTCATTTTTCCACTCTCATTTCTACATCACAAATCACAACAATAATATTAGAAAGAGAAATTCATTTCACCTACTCGATTATATTTTTCCATTTATTTATGCTACTACTATTTTTCGCCTTGTGAAATACTGCTGCTGAAAATAAAATACTAGCTAGAATATTGAGTTTCACGTAAGAAAATAACGGAGTCAACCCTGCTTTATTTGACTCTTCTTTTCCCAATCAAACCAAAAGAACGGAAATACGGACAAGAGACTACGAGTTTTACTGGCCCGGGGCACCTCGGATTCTACTTCTTCCATTTTCTTATTTTTCGTTCCAAAATAATCAATGGTTTTATATCTTCTACGGTAATACATAGAAAGGGGAACAAAGAGAATCTTTCTGTTCAAAATTGAAATACATATGGCTACTTTTGGAAGACTCCATATTGGACTGAACAATAGTCAAGATAGAACATCCTTAAAAATAGTAACAATCACATTTTTATTATTACCAACTTTTCGAGGTTCAAAAGGTTATATCTACTACATACTCTGCCAGACATGGAGATTAAATGAGGAGTTCTATGTACCAAAAATAAAAAAAACAAAAAAGAGAAAGGAAATTCTATAAAATATATATAATATGAACATGTACATACGTACTTAATTAAATTATTAGTACATAAAGCAAAATACTAATAGAATTTGTCTTGATCAGAATTCCTTATTATATCCCGTAGTTTAACTAAATTGTGAGGTTATAACCAACTTTGTTCCTAGATGATGGATATGTAGTATTGTTTGTTTATTGTAAAATACATATTTTATTAATTTTATATGGGAAGGGGTATATATGGTGGTGGTGCAGTATAGTGACAATGTCCCTATATGCATAACTAATGTCTGATAAGTCTCCTTAATGGAAGTAACATGGACCGATAGAATATATATTATATAGGTGATGAATCAATGTTTCCATATAAGAAAGCACTTTGAGGTCTTGTGATTGGAAGGTGTATTTTGTCAACCTCCTTTTTAAAGTGACCCTAGCAACTCTCTATTCAAACCCCAAGACTTTCCATTCATTATTTTAATTTTCTTTTTTTTTCTCTTTATCTTATATATGTATTCAATTGCAAATAACTTCAAGAGATAAGCTACAAAGTCTCACTACCATTCTCTCTCTCTTTCTCTCACACACACACACACAGGCACACTGTCTTCTCTTCTCTTCTCTTCTGCTTTTTCATTTTCTTCCTCTTGTTCTTCATGTCTGATGAAGCTAAACAACTTCTCTACCAAGACCTTATTCTTGATCATCATCAGAATCAGAATATTATTGCAGGAGGAGGAAGATTATCCAACAACATGTTCTGTGAGAAGCAGTTTCCATCATCATCATCATCATCACAAGTAGCGTTTGATCCATCTTCATACATGAGCTTCACTGAATGCCTTCAAGGAGGGATGGACTATAACTCGCTTGCAACTTCTTTTGGTTTGTCTCCTTCTTCATCGGAGGTCTTTTCATCCATCGAAGGCAACAATAATAATCAAAAGCTCGAAGGTGATGTATTAGGAACTGGTGGCGGTGGTGGAGGTAGTGAAACCCTTGCAACCCTGAACTCATCGATCTCTTCGTCATCATCTGAAGCCGGGGGCGAAGAAGATTCTGGAAAGAGCAACAAAGATAGCCAGGTCAAAGAAGAAGCAGCAGGAGAAACCTCTAAGAAGGGGTAATAATTTTAATTTGAACCTTCCGATCCATCATTCTAGGTTAATTATGAAAAGTGCAACTTAATTAATTCTTCCACTATATATATGAATGTATTTGAATTTGGAATGTGGATGTTGGTTGTATTACAGGAACAAGGAGAATAATAATAATAAGAAGAAAGGGGAGAAGAAGCAGAAGGAGCCAAGGTTTGCGTTCATGACAAAGAGCGAGGTTGATCATCTTGAAGATGGATACCGATGGAGAAAATACGGACAGAAAGCCGTTAAGAATAGCCCTTATCCAAGGTATAGAATAGAATTCAATTCAGCACTATGAGAATGATTAGGTTTATTTGTTCCTAATTGAATTGAATTGTATGATCAGGAGTTACTACAGATGCACGACACAGAAGTGCAGCGTGAAGAAACGCGTGGAGAGGTGTTATCAGGATCCAACGACTGTGATAACAACCTATGAAGGTCAACACAACCATCCAGTCCCCACTTCTTTGAGAGGGAATGCGGCTTCAATGTTCACACCTTCCATGCTCTCCATCTCCGCCCCCACTCCCCTCCTCTCATCCGCCGCACATCACGACCTCGCCCTTTTTGCTCCCCTTTCCCACCACCACAACCAATATTCCGCTGCTTCTGGATCATTGTTTCATCACCATCAGAGCATTAACAACAACTTTAATAACAACAACAATAATAATAATAATAACTCTCTTCTTCTTCTCAATCATCATCATCATCCGTATAATAATCAGCAGCTTCCTCCTGAATATGGCCTCCTTCAAGACATGCTCCCTTCCATGTTCCTCAAGCAAGAGCCATGAGATCATGTAGTATGTATCTCCCATTTCTATCACGCACTATATATATATATATATATGTCTTTGGACTACTTCTTTAATTGTTATCATCTCTCATCTTGTACATATATATGGTTATTAAGGTTAAATTATATATAGCAGGGTATAGTTATTAGTTTAATTTCTATCATTATGTATTTCTGACTCAGCTCATTCCAATTGCGTCGTTTATATTAGCGGCAACTCTTGTGTTCGTCCAAGAGAATATTTCATATTTAGCTAGGAGAGGTTATATTAATAGCTAGCTATATATTTTATGTGCTTAATTATTCGATCTGCATATATATATGCTGCTCATTTCATAGGTTTATTTTCAAGTGTGTATCCATATATGTTAACCTAATTAAATCATTGATTTGCTTATTTAAATTAAAAATGGGTTTTATATGTATGTATTTGCACAGTAGTAAGTACATATATACCGTGGATCTTAAGGCGCAATTACAAGTAGTGTAAGTGCCAAAAACAAACTGGTATTCTTACATAATACATAAAGTCAATTATCTACTATAATTATATTAGCTCTTTCTGAATATTATTGGCCTTTCTTATTACTCTCAAATTATACATATGTATGTAGAGGCAGGGCCTGAATCATGTTCACATTTGCCTAATATTCTCTTCCATAGTCAAAGTAAAACAAAGCTGCTAATTAAGTTCTGTGACAAAGAAATATTCTTCGTTAATATCTTGTCCTTTTTTAGGGAGTCGACAATACAGTAGAAATTATATTTTGTGTGCATGTTTCGCCCTCGCTTTATATCTTAAACTGGAAACCATGTAGAAAAAGGTAAGAAAATATTGTCTAAATTCAGAATCATGGCAAGTTTGCTTCCACGTAATTGTATCCATACATTCATGCATATATCATTGAAGCCCTCTCACTAGCATCATTTGTCTCTCTTGTTCATAATTTTTTATCGGAAGTGGATTATTCTATGGATTGGATATAAGTTTAACCCTAAGAAAAAGGTGGGATATAATTAAGAGGGAAATTTTCATAGTTAATTTCATGAGATTATATGAATAGCGCGAGGATGTAAATTAATTAGCAATGCTATACTTAATTAATTAATAAAATTTATTATTTTTAAACAATACTTAATCAATAAAATTTTAAATGATATAATGAAAAAAATTTACGGATTGTGGAGCTGTAGCTATATACATTCACGGATATGCAGTACATGGTATATAATGAAGAAATTTTTTTTTTAAAATGATATAATGAAGAATTTTATTTCATCATAAAAAACAATAAGAACATTCTTTTGATAAAAGGAATAAAGGTAATGCAACATAAAATTATGACGAATAATAAAAGATAATATTTTTTATTAATATTATTAGTCAATCTTTGAATTCATAATTTATTTTTATATTACTAAAATTTAGTACTTAGTAATATTGGTCAAAACAATAAATTTTATTAGTCATATAATACTGCTAAAAGATTATTTGTGTACTTTATTAACTACTACTTGTTTAATTAATTTTTTGAAAGAGATCATTTTAGATAGACCATGGCCAAATAAATTTCATAATGAATTAATACAAAAAAATTAATAATGTTCATCTCACTCCCTAATTTTTGTTTTACCTAAAAATTCAAATACAAGTTAAAAATATAAAACAAAATCAAAATTTTATGATCAAAACTGAAAAGCACCACACACACACAAACTAGTATATATTTTGTTCTCAAATTAGTAAAGAAGATGTAAAACTATCTCTGTCCTGAAAGTAAGATTAGGACTAGTTTTCATATTCGTAGAACATAAATTAAATTTATATGATATAAATAATAATATGAGATTAGGACATATATATCTCCCT
>NC_029787.2:131214908-131216937 GCF_000816755.2 Arachis ipaensis | reverse complement strand
TAATAGTTTAATTAAAAGAATTAGGATAAAATAGTATGATATTAAACTATTTATTTATAGTATTTTAATAGGAAATTTGAGGAGGATTAAAATAAATATGTACAAATGCATACCATATGAGGATATGTTCAAATTACTTTTTTAGCTTTTATAAGCTGGCATTTTTTAGCTAACTATTGCATTAGATCACGTTTAAAAATTAGACCGTAATCCTAACAAAATAACAAAATAAAAGCTCCTATACAAAAATAACAAAATATGTTATAGTAACCCATCTCTGAAAATTTAGATTATATGATATTCAATATCCTTATATATTTTTATAGGTGAAACAATTTCATATAGAATTTATAATTAAAAATTATTAAATAAATTAATATATTTAACTAAATTATCATTTAATAATTTTTAATTAATAATTTTACATAAAAATAATTACACTTAAATTCACACGATATTTATAAGGCACGATCTTGGTCATTTTTGTAACGAGATCAATATAGACATAATAAATAAAAAGACATCAAACGTGATACTGCCTATAATAACCTTAGAAAAAAGCGTCAATGCAATTTTTTTAATTAAGGTTGACATATAATATATGTGTCGTCAATAAACAAAAGTAAAACTAGAGAGAGTTTGACATCGTATGTACTTTCATCAAAATAAATGTACTATTATATATATATAGTAATTTCAAAGTTAATTAAAAATGTTTCTGGGAATGAATATTGAATTCTACCTAGGCTGGCAATTCATATCCTATCCGCAGGTACTCAATCCGGTCCAGGTATATCTGCGGGTAAGGTAGGGTACGGATTTAGGGTGTATCCTATCCTATCCTACCTGCACCTCAAATATAATACATATTTTATAAAAATTAGATATATAGTGAAGGAAGTGAGAATTAAACCCACAACCTCTCTTATGTAATGACTTACAATAAGTGAACAACCACTAAACTAGTTAGTTAATTTAGTAATTTAGAGCATTAGTTTGTTATTTTTTATGTTATTAATATGTATAAAATTTGAAATGATTGAATTTTATATTTATTTTGAAAAAATTTAATATTTCTGCGGGTAGAGTAGGGTAGGGTAGGATTTAGAACTTTAGGGTGCAGGTAGGGTTAGGGTTGAGAGATTCTCAACCCGCGGATAAAGTAGGGTAGAGTTTTAATAGAATTTTCAACCCGCGGGTAGGGTTAGGGTAGAGTCCAAACCCTACCCTACCCTACCCTATCCATTGCCAGCCCTAATTCTACCTCAGCATATAGTTTGGGTTCTAAATTGGTAATGCTAAAGAGAGAAAAAAAAGTTATAACTTGTCTTATTTAGTATTTATTAATTGTCGCTAAATAAGACAAATTATGACTATTTTTACTTAATTTTTTTTGAAAATATTTCCGTTTTAAATCAATTAAATATTTAGCCAAGATTTAATGGTTATTCCTCCCTTCAAATTAAATGTGAGTTATGTATGTGTGTCCTCAAACTACTTAGCTAGACTTGGTCTTAGATTCTTAGTTTCCCATTTTAATTAATAAAAGATATCCCGTTCCACAAGTAAAGGCCAAAATAATTCTTACCTGCTCTTTAATATAACCACCCCATGCATACATTTTATGGATTCCATCGTAATCATTCGATGTTTTGAGGCAGAAATGTGGGATGTATTACGCCAAATAATTAATTTGCCTACTTTTTAGATGGGGGATAGCTGAAATAGGACCACTCATCTCATTTCAGAAAGTTTAATTAATTAATTAATTCATTTTTAAATTTAATTTATTGTGCTATCAATTACTAGCGATCTCCATAATTTCACATCCACGTACACCTACACATTTTTTATTTTATTTTAAACAACCGGTGTTCTCCAAATGTGTGATGTGAATATAGTCACAAATGATAATATATTGGACCATATAATTATTGTTTGCTTATTTTCTTAAAACTTGACTGGGGAAATTTGATACTCAAAGGTACCTTTTTTAGGTGTTCGAATTTGATCAAGAATTCTATGAATC
>NC_029787.2:131198783-131214101 GCF_000816755.2 Arachis ipaensis | reverse complement strand
TTCTATGAATCTTTTTCCCCTGTTATTTCATATGTGAATCTTTTTTTTTTTTTTTATATTTTGAATAAATATTGTTTGCTTTATTTATTATTTATTTTTTTTGGTTTATTATTGCTTGTTTTTTTGGTTATTAATTATTGCTTGATTTATTTGTTTTAGGTGAATTAGTTGGATTTGATGAATTTTTTGTAGTTAAATTTGGTGACAAAATATTTATTTTGTCTCCAAAAAAAAAAACGATTTATATTGGGCTTTATCTGAACAAAATCAAGAAAAACAAGGCCAAAGCCCAAAATAAAATGATAAAGAAGAAACACAACAATAGAGATATTTTAATTTGGGCTTCCATAAAAGTTTTCGGGGAAATCAATGTAGAGAATCGAATGACCAATAAATGTTATTTTTTGTATTTTTAAAAGAAAATACAAATAAATCGACTTGGATTCGTGAAGTAGACAGCTCACTCGTCCGCTTAAATAAGTGTTGAGAGTCGACTCTCGTCTTGTACATGCAGCGGCAACCCTTAAATAGAATTAAGATCCGTAATGGATTAGTTATTGATTTGTCTGGATGAGAAATATCGTGGACAACTAAAAAATAAAAAAGAAAATACGAAGATAATGAGATGATAAATATATGTCTTTTATGTGTGCATTATGAATATTTACTTTATATCTTAACCACCAAAATACATATTTTTATACAATTTAAACAAATAAATCTTAAAAGTATTTTAGCTATGTTTCAAAATATAAATTGATTTTGACATATGTAAATAGATTTTTAAAATAATTTTGTTCTTACCATTTTATTAAACACACCCTATAACTTCAGGTCAAAGTTAGGGTATTGGAAAATATTTATGGTCTAAAAAAATGACAACCACTGAAAGGAATTGAAAAGAAATGGACAGGATGCAGGGTATTTAGTATTTACAAAAAACAGCGTGGACCGAAATAAATTGTTTAATTTTGCATTTAAAATTATACAAAGCAATTAATACGAATCGATAATAAATTATGGATTATGAACCATAGCGAGACACATTATTTAACGGCTGCATCAGTGTCCATTCTTTAGTATTTCACCCTTGTCTACTAGTTGGTACGGCTGTAATATTCCAAATTTCCAATTGAAGCACAGACATAAGTCTATGATCATATAAATTCACCATATTTTATGACGAAGACGTGTTGAAGAAAAAACTTACCAAGTTTTAAGGAAGATTTGATCCAATAAACAAGACATCCAATCCAATCATGCTTCCAATTAATTATTAATTAATTAATTAATCTAAAAACTAATCATCACATGAAGCCATACCAAACTTTCAGTGGTTGGATTGGGAATACGTATTTAATTTATTTAGTGTTAGTTAAAAAATGACCAAAATCATGTGATTAGTTTTAAGAAATAAAAGAGGCAAGGAAAGAAAGTAAGAAAGCAAAGTGGCAACAAACATTAATGCTGATTAGTAATTTAGTAAAAGGAAAAGAACAGTTGCACACACACAAATAAAACACAAAACACACAAGAAGAAATGATCTAATAAAAGAAAAGAGACAGAAAAGAAAGAAAAAAAGGAATAGAAGGAGAAGAAGAGAAGAGAAGAGGCTTCTTCAAGTATTCAACCACTTGAGAGAGAGACATCCCCTCTGACATTTTCTCTATTCTTGAAGCAAACTCCTCGTTTCAGATCTCTAGGGTTTCTCTTTCTTCCTCTCACTCTCAAAGCTATTTATGATCATTCTCTGACACCTTCCCCTTACCAATATCAGGTGCTTCGATCTCTTTGCCTTTCGGTATACGCTCTCAGATTTCGATTCTTCCATTCCAATGTGCTTGCTTCTTCGCTGATTTCCCTTTCGTTTCTGCAGATTGGAGCAGGTTCATCCAACATGGTTGTTTCGGGGCCAATCACGCCGGGGCAGGTGTGTGTGTGTGTGTGTCTCTGTGAGATTTGATTTTTCTGATTGATAATTTTTCTCTCTGATTACTTCGATTCGGTTGTGAAATTTCCGAAACAGAGGTTAATTGTCGGTGATCTGCTTTGGTGTAATGTTGTTTGAATCTAACTGTTAATGATTGGTTGAGTTTCTGGAAGGGAAGTGTTTGATGTCGGATTGGACTATAATATAGGTCATAACTCTCATTCAATCTGGAACATTGAGTAAGAGTAACGAATGAGATTTTTAAGTTGGTAGATACAGAGTCATGTTAGTTCAGCAGCTAAAAACCATTTGGATGAATATATGTATGTTTGGGGGAAAAACAATTTTGGAGTTGGACCTGAATGACAGCATAATTTGATATATTTCAAATTCGAGTGGAGTTCTTTAACTGTGTACTTGAAATTGAGCATAGTGAAGTTGGGTTAAATTTGGAGAAATCTAAATTTGAAACTTTTTTTATGCTCATTGAATAATGCATCTATGCTTAATGAATTAATTCTGTTAGATTACACCATCATGGTTTCTTTACCTTCTTTCCATACTATTATCATGATACTATTTGATATGAAATAGTCAATTTTCTTATGGAATTTTGCTTATTTTGACCCCAGGTGTCTTTCTTGCTCGGTATTATTCCAGTTTTTGTTACATGGATATATTCAGAGTACTTAGAGTACAAGAAAGTGTCACCTCCTCCTAAAGTGTAAGTTGTTGCACTGTTATAGTCGTGGGAAATTGTTGACCTTTCAACAGATTAAATCATATTGGATTTTGAAGTGGTGGAATATATATCAAGGATGAGTTTCCACATTTCTATTAATTGTATGTATCTTCTGTGATTGGATAGATTTGTGATGAAAATATGTTCTTAAAAAACTCTAGACATACAGATCAATCTTTCTGTAGGTGATAACTTTGTTAATATGCAGGGACGTCTTGTAGAGGCAGTTGATGATAATCTAGATCTGGAAAATAATGAGATATATTGATTAGTAGAGGAAAAATCTCTTACATAAGCATTGTGCTAGATTGCTAGGTATTCAGGGATCATTATGCATCCAGAAATGTAGTAACAGCACTTAAACTTCATTATCAAGTTTACGAGTTGAACATTACAAACCCGAATAATGTTTGCAGAGATAACAAATCCAATTTTATGGGTTTCATGCCAGCATGAAACTAGATGTATAGTTCTCTTAAAACCGCTAAAAGTTATTAAAGAATTTGAAATCAGAAAAATGCAAGTAAAGTTAGACACAAGAAGAGACTGATATGGATTATGTTTCCATCTTGGATCCATTTGAAAATTTTTGTTGCCTGATTGAAACAAGTATATCTTGTTGAAACATGTAAACTGGATATAATACTCTTTTTTACTGACTTGTATTTGATGGTTTTAACCTCTCCCTCTAAGATTTTGAGATCTGAAAAGCATAAAAAAAATCTCTTAGAAAAATATCTGATGCTTAGTAATTTGTCTTTGAGGATTGCAGTCATTCAGACACTAATCTTGATGAGTTGGGGAAGGAAAGCATTAAGGAAGATGATCGAGCCATTTTGCTTGAAGCAGGGCTTACACGATCATCATCAGCAAAATTCTATGGATCATCTGTCAAATCAAATCTGATCAGGTCATTTTCTACATTATATATTCATGAGGTTGTCTTCAGTTTCTCACACTTATTCTTCAATATCCTTACCTTCTTACTTGTCCTGTCTAGGTTTTTGACCATGGATGATTCGTTCTTGCTAGAAAATCGAGCAACTTTAAGGGCACTGTAGGTCATCATTCTTTAAATGACTCAAAACATTTTATGTTATGCTCTTGAATCTTCTGAGTTCTTAAAACTTATTTACAACAATTATTAGGGCTGAGTTTGGGCTGATCCTGTTTTATTTCTACATTTGTGATCGAACCAACTTACTTGGAGAGTCTACAAAGGTATTTCTATACCACTTATTACTTTTCCACTTGTTTCGTGACTGCAATATCAGTATATAGTATATCAGTTGGGTTTATACAAACTCTTTTTGGTGCTAAATTGCTAATGCTATTAATGCTCTTTTATTTATAAAACATATAAAATTAATTTGTGAATTATCTACATGTGAGTTATATGAGTACCCCTTTTGATATTTGTATCTGAAAGCCTATAAACTAACTGTATGAAGAACAAAGTAAATGAAAGGAGGCTATTTCTTATACATTTCACCTTGTTTATAATTTTTACTCTTAGTTTCTATACTTAGCTTAGTTCATAATGCATGATTTCATAGCCCAGTACACTTTTGTGCAACGATTTTGCTGTTGTTTTGTTTATTTATTTCTTTTTTCTGGTCAGTAATAATTTGTTGTTCAATCAATGCTTGGGAAGACATATCTTGCAATATGTTTCACCTTGTAGGGTTTTACACTTGGAATCATAGATTACAATATTCATAGCCAAAGCTCCAGTGTGCAACTATTTTAGTTCATTTATTTATTTTATTGGGGATCAAGCTTTTGGTTAGATATATGTTGTATCACAGGTTTGACTTGAGAAGGGAATACAAAAATGCACTGGAGCTAAGGGATCAAAATATATGTTTAAATAAGCTGTCATGTACTTTGTATTTAAATCATTATATGACTTAAATTATTGCCATTTTGTAATAGCTTCTTTTTTAACTAGATTTTCCTTTTCTATTTGTTTGACAGAATTATAGTCGGGATCTTTTCATCTTCTTGTACATTCTTCTGATTATAGTGTCAGCCATGACCTCTTTAAAGAAACATAATGACTCATCAGCATTTTCTGGAAGAAGCATACTTTATCTTAACCGACATCAAACAGAGGAATGGAAAGGATGGATGCAGGTAGGTTTCAATTTGGATGCCTTACATATTTTAGTACATTAATTATAGTACATATCATAGCGTGGAGTGTGGGCATTGAATAGGCTCACCTTAGCTTGTACTGAACTTTATATAGAACTGGGTAGCTAGAATGAAATTTTACGCCACTCGGTCATAGATGCTTTGAGGCCTTGTCATGAATTATATTTTTTTAAAAGGTTAACAACAGGAGAATGGAAATTAAAGCCATTGGTTATTCTCATGATGAAACTGAAATCTGATTATCACAAAAATGTAGTCTAGATGTATAAGACTTTAAGAGATGAAACTTAAATTGGATTTAGCTCAACATAGTCCATATGTGTATTTCTTCAATTATTCCATAATTCAGTGAATATCTTCCTGCAGTGTCTAATTTTTAACTGTGGCTGTGATCATATTCCATTTGTTCAGGTCCTCTTTCTAATGTATCATTATTTTGCCGCGACGGAGATATACAATGCAATACGTGTTTTTATTGCTGCATATGTTTGGATGACTGGATTTGGAAACTTCTCATATTATTATGTTAGAAAAGATTTCAGCCTTGCTCGCTTTGCTCAGGTGATATATATGTGGTGTCTATTCTGTATCCTTAACTTGCTACTCTTTGTTCATAAAACAATATTATTAACTCATTAAACTTCTTGCAGATGATGTGGCGGCTTAATTTTTTTGTGGCCTTCTGTTGTATTGTGCTTAACAATGACTACATGCTCTATTATATATGTCCCATGCACACGCTTTTCACTTTGATGGTGTATGGAGCATTGGGTATATATAGCAAGTATAACGAAAACAGCTCAGTGATGGCTGCAAAAATTCTTGCATGCTTTCTTGTGGTGATCTTGATTTGGGAAATCCCTGGATTCTTTGACATACTCTGGAGTCCATTTGCATTCTTTTTGGGTTAGTAAGATATTTAACTTGGACATTTATATTATTATTAGTTTGACCTTTGTTGTGTTTGTTCTGTTGCAATTTTTCTTAAGGTTAAGTTACTTGATCTTCCTGCTGGTTAAAGTCCTGAACTAGTTTTTTAATCTTCGTTTTTCTTTTGATCTTTGTTTTGATCTGCTAACTTGTAAATTGAATGGTATGATTTTCTCATCAATTGTGATCATATTATGAAGGGAAACAAAAATCATAGTTATATTGTAGATACTCTGTCTAAAGTGCATGGTTTTACATGTAGTGTATTTGCATGGTTCAAGCTGATTTGTTAATCCAAGAATATAAGCTTGCATGTTTACACTGTAAGTACATAATAGAAATCTTTATGTGTCACAGGTTATACTGATCCTGCAAAGCCTGATCTCCCTCGAATGCACGAGTGGCATTTCAGATCTGGGCTTGATCGCTACATCTGGATAATTGGAATGATTTATGCCTACTTTCATCCAAATGTAATCCATATGCTGGTTTATTTGATGGGTCTGGGAATTATATTTGATGATATCCAACTATTTAAATTTGAAATAATTTACTGTCTCAGGTTGAGAAATGGATGGAAAAATTGGAGGAGTGTGAAACCAGGAGGAGATTAACAATTAAAACAAGCATTGTTTCAATTTCATTATTTGTGAGTTATACATGTCTACATCTCTTTTCATATTTCACTTCAATTATCTCAGTTCTAGACCAAAAATAGTAAGAAAGAATATCTCACTCTCACCATTCCTTTCTAGGCTGGGTACTTGTGGTATGAATACATTTACAAGCTGGACAAGGTCAATTATAACAAGATGCACCCCTACACTTCATGGATACCAATTACGTCAGTATTATCTATTTTCCTTTTGCCATTTTGTCGTTCTTTCAGATTCCATTGTTTCCTTTTCATTATTAAGGAGACTAATCCTATAATAATATCGGGTGACATTTTTTTTTTAGGTTATTCCATTGATCCTTGTGATTTTAACTAAAATATTTTACAGTGTTTACATTTGCTTGAGGAATTTCACTCAGCAGCTTCGGAATGTCTCTCTGACCCTATTTGCGTATGTGTTCCTTACCTTTGTTATTGAAGTTCCATTTTGTTTGGTTATCTCTCCCTTCCTCCCATACCTCCCCTTTTAATTTAGCGGTACTTATGCTTTTTTCTATCTTTTATTTTCGTATTTTTCTATATTTTGTGTTTATCAGGTGGCTTGGGAAGATTACTCTTGAGACTTACATTTCCCAATTTCACATTTGGTTGAGGTTCGTGCATATTGGTCAACTTGTTTTTTCACTCTTCATTTGGCATCATTTTGTGTGGATCTTAGTTGTTGTTCCATGATTAGTGTGTCTTCTGTTTCCTTTTGTTGATCATCCTGGCCTCCATGTTTCACTTTAGTGTGATAGAATACGAGTCTTCACATAAACTTTACTAAAATGATATTGTCTTCGAAGTTTTTTGAAAATGCAAATATGTTTGGACATCATATAAATAAAAGATTTTTTATTCTCAAGCATATTTGTTATGAAAATAAATAAATTTTTGGTCGTGTAGAATTTAATTTTTTTCCTTTTGCCTTTTCTAGCATTCTGCCTGTATGAAAAATATTTATCCAGATATCCCAAAAAATTTAAATTGGTTTCTTTAATTTAAAAAGGATTTTTTTTTTCTTTCTTTGAAAAATAATGACACCAAGTAAGCAGTAAATCTTCTTCATATCTACAGTACAAGAGAGGTTTGGTACATAACCCTCTTTCATAAAATATTTTTCATATGTAATCCATAAAAAATGTTATTATCTGAATCCAAAACTTCTTAATTAGATTACAAGGTACTTATCTTTTTGAAAAATCTCATACTTGTTATCATTGTACATGTTTAATTTATAAAATTTATAAAAAGTGGAATAGCGAGTACCTATCAATACACTATTTAATCATAATGCGAGAAAGCTGGTGAAAGAACTGTTAGCTAGTAAGTATTAAGATACTGACTGTTTCCTTGTTGCCTACAGATCTAACATGCCAAATGGACAGCCAAAGTGGCTTCTGTGTCTCATCCCAGAGTATCCTATGCTCAACTTCATGCTTACTACAGCTATATACGTCTTCGTAAGTAGCCTTCCTCTTTACCTTTTTGCTTTTTGTTTTTATGTTTTTTACCATTCATCTTCAATTCTCATAAGAGCCATGTTAATAAGTTGTGCCTTTTGTATTCACTTGACCTGGTTTTGTAGATATCACATCGACTTTTTGAATTAACAAATACACTCAAGTCCGTCTTCATACCTACCAAAGACAATCGACGACTGCTGCATAATTGTATCTCCGGGATTGCAATTTCCTTTTCTTTGTACTTCATTGCAGTTGTTCTACTTCAGATTCCGCATTCCACGGTAAGCTTCTATTTGCTACATAAAAGGGTTTATGGAGAATCTTGATGAAGGATAATTACATAATTTTGTTACTAATTGCTATTACATGGAAAATTGCCCTGCAAAAGGGGGAAAAAGATAAAAATTAAAAGAAAGAGGAGTATATAAATGATATCTCCAAAACTAAGATGCCTTCTTATTTTTTAAAATGTGTTTATTTATAATAATTGTAATTTCTTTGATGTTGATAGGCTTGAAATTCAAGACCCCAAAGACTTTACATAGAAAGTTCCCGTTGGATTTGCTGTGCTGAAAGGACACTAGTGAGTTAAAATAAGGATACAGGGAAATGTGGAATCTCATAATTTTTGGAGCAGTGTGTCCTGTAGTTGTCAATTAATATCCTCAGTCACAACAGAGATATGAACGGTGGTGGTTTGCATTTGAAGTTGGCAGAGGAAGAGAGGGACTAATCCTGAAGAAATTTGAACCAATTTTCTATAAATTCGTTTGTGCTCACACATAAAAAGGAGACAAAAAAAATAGGGTAGCTTACGAGTTCTCTGTCATGGCTGTGAGGAAATTCAAGATTCATTATCTTTTCAAATTTTTGTTGTCATTTTTTGCCTTTTTTACATCTGTGAAGGATAAGGAGAAATATGTATATTCATTTTGACAATCTTGAGCAGAAACGCGTCGTCATACCCTTGTAATAATAGCTATTTCTTTCAACAGCCATAAATGCAAGTGTAGTGTTTAGTGTTACCATTTCATTGTGGGGAATGTTCTTTCTACTTTAGCATGAATGCTAAGTTCCTTGCAGACTTGCAGTAGCAAAAGTGTGTCCTCTTGGTGATTTTTGAATTTGAGACAGGGAAAGTAAAAAAGAATGTGGGAAGAGGTGGTCAGACTTCTCAGTTAATTATTGATGGAAAGAAAAATAGTCGTCATCATGATTACCTACGGAATAAAAAATGCTTTTAATTATTATTGACATGTTACTTTCTAAATAATCACAGTAGAACTAATTTTCTTGAGTAGAAGCCATTCCGGTCTTTAACTATTTTCTTGAATGACAATCTCTTAACATTCGAAAATGTCAGTTTTTAACTATTAAAGATGTTAAATAATAATTTATTTTTTGCAATTAGTTAACAAACTGTGACGATTTACGTGACTCTGTATTTGAATAAATTAATTATTCAAATTAAGGTAATTTTTTTCATTAGTTATTTTATATTTGACCAAACTATTTAAGAAGTGATATAGGGTCCATAATTGTTGGCCATGTAACTATTTAAGAGGTGATATAATAAATGTCAGTTTTTAACTATTAAAGATGTTAAATAATTTAGTTTTTGCAATTAGTTAACAAACTGTGACGATTTACGTGACTCTGTATTTGAATAAATTAATTATTCAAATTAAGGTAATTTTTTTCATTATTAGTTATTTTATATTTGACCAAACTATTTAAGAAGTGATATAGGATCCATAATTGTTGGCCATGTAACTATTTAAGAGGTGATATAATAAATTAAAGTAATGCTACACATCTAAGTTTTTTTGTTAACTAAATTCAATTAAATTAGTCTAACATAACAAAATCAGTTATGACTAGTGATACATTCTCTATACCTCGGCCAAAAAAGCGATAAGCTCGGAAAAGACGATAAGGTCGGATAAACTTAACAAACAACAACGTCAGTCAAAGATAAGCCACAACCATTACCATAACAAACTTCAGTCAAGGCAGGAATCTCGGATAAAATCAACAAGAACCACTTTGTTAAGTACCTATATAAACCGAAGTAGTAAGCTCGGAAGAGACAGGTCACACAAGTTACTCTAATCTTTTCATTATTGTTTCTCTTAAGCTATATTTTAACTTGAGCGTCGGAGTGCTTTTTGCAGGTGTTCCCGCCGTGGTGTTTCATCTAAGCCGACGTATAGCTCCTCCACCCGAGTAGAACATCAGTAGAAGGAGTTATCATACCTTGGCAGCATACGGACGGAACATTTGGCGCCTACCGTGGGCCCGAAATCTAAAGACCCCACTGAATTTAACCTTCTTTGTAGAGTTTTGCATTTTTTCTTTGTCAGGATCCCTAATTCCCAAAGATGACTTACAATGGAGTCCAACAACCCACACAAGCGGAACTCCTAGCTCAAATTGCCGAACTTCAGGTGGAAGTTCGGAGAATAGCTGAATTGTCGTCCGCCTACAATACGGGGAAGTATGGCGAGGGAAACTCCAAGATCTCGACTCAAGGCAATGCAGACCCCCAGAATCTCACCCCACCAAAAGAGAAGCTGACTTTGGACAACCCTTTCTCAAAAGAAATCACAAATTTTCAGATGCCGAAAAATTTTGTGCTCCCTACTGCCCTTGAGCCATATAAGGGGTTCGGTGATCCTCGTGCCCATATTAAAAAGTTCCAATCAATGATATTTTTTAACGGACCTAATGAACCTATACTTTGCCGAGCTTTTCCTACTTATCTCGATGGTGTTGCATTACTCTAGTTTTCTAAGCTGTCTGTAGGTTCGATTTCTTCTTTTGAGTAATTGGCGAGGTCCTTCATCGATTACTTTGCTGTGTCAAGGATATATGTGCATGGATCAAACTACCTAAGCACAATCAGACAGGGGCAGCACGAAAGCCTAAAAGAATACATGACCCGGTTTGTCGAGGCAACTATGGAGATTCCGGACTTAGACCCAGCAGTCCACCTACACGCCCTTAAAAGTGGCCTCAGACCTGGAAAGTTCCAAGAGATGATCACAGTAACCAAACCGAGAACTCTAGAAGAATTCCGAGAAAGGGCCGCAGGTCAAATGGAGATAGAAGAGCTTCATGAAGCTCGAAAAACAGATAAACACCCACCCAGAAAAGAAGAAGAAGAGAAGGCTCACAAGCCGACAAGCAACAAGGAGCCAAAGAAGCCCTTCAGGCTCACACCAAAATTTGATACTTACACCAAATTCAATACGAAGAGGGAGAATATAATCAAGGAGATCCTCAACGCCAAAATAATAAAGCCCCCTGCTCGAGCAGGGAGTTACCAAGATCAGCGATTTGTAGACAAAGGCAAACACTGTGCGTTCTACCAGAAGTATGGACACACAACGGATGAATGCATGATAGCTAAGGACTTGTTGGAGAGATTAGCCAGACAAGACCTCCTGGACAAGTATGTCGAAGGGCGAAGAAGTAGGAAAAACAACCGGGACTGAGAAGAGCGCCCACGAACCTCGGAGGAAAAAAACAACAGTAAATGGGCCAACCCTAGCCCTCCAAGGGGGTTATAAACTGCATATCCGGAGAATTTGCTGGGGGAGGTGAGACAAACGCGGCATGAAAACGAAGTTACCGAGCAATGCTGGCAATCGAAGAAACAATATCCCCGACAAAAGAGGATGCAGCAGAACCCAAGATAACCTTCAGTCAAGCCGACCTAGCTTCGCCAGGACCAAACCTCGACGACCTTGTAGTGATTTCCATCCAAACAGGAGAATTTTTTGTAAGAAAGGTCCTCCTCGACCTAGGTAGTAGGCTGATGTCCTATTCTATTCTACTTTTCAAAAAATGAAACTGACTGAAAAGGCTATGCAACCTTCATCTGGAGAACTGGTTGGGTTCTCTAGAGAGCGGGTCTCAATTAAGGGCTACATATGGTTAAGAACGACAATGGGAAACACTCCATTATCAAAGACAATTGATATTCAATACCTCATAGTCGACTGCCCCAGTCCTTACAATATTATCCTCAGAAGACCTGCCTTGAACACCTTCAAAGCAGTGGTATCTACTTTACATCTATGTGTTAAGTTTTAGGTACAGGATGGCAGGATAGCGACAATACACTTAGATCGCTAACAAGCTCGGCAGTGCTACAATGCAAGCCTAAAGGGGGCCAACATAGAGAAAAAACCTCGGCAAGAAGTGAAAGCAATCCATAGCACAAATGAGGTACTGTCACTAGCAGAACTTGATCCCAGGGAAGATTTCCAGGAAAGACCTCAACCGGTGGATGACCTTCAGAGGGTTCCTTTGACCGCAAAGGCCGGCCAGTTCACGTACATTGGGCGAGCTCTTGAGGGAGAAGAGCGATCAAAGCTGATAAAGGTGCTACAGGACAATGCCGACTTGTTTACTTGGACATCGGCAGACATGCCAGGGATAAACCCAAGCGTCATCTGCCATAAACTCGCTATCGACAGAACAATCCGATCTGTTGCTCAAAAGAAAAGGAACCTTGGAGCAGAAAAGGTGAAAGCAACTCTGGAAGAGACTAAGAAGCTCCTCAACGCCAGCTTCATCAAAGAAATCCGCTTTACCACATGGCTCTCAAATGTGGTAATGGTAAGAAAGAACTTAGGTAAATGGTGCATGTGCGTAGACTTTACAAATCTTAACAAGGCCTGTCCAAAAGATGCTTACCCATTGCCTTGTATTGACAAACTAGTAGACAATGCTTCCGGGTTCAAAAGCTTAAGCTTCATGGATGCCTACTCTGGTTGTAACACCCTACCACACAAAGCTTTACGCTTAAGTCGTAAAACAGAGGTGATGTGGTATTACGACCTCTAAAATAAAATAAGTACATATAATAGCAGAAGAGTTATAATATGCTAGGAGCCTTGAAGGATAGGGAAAATAAAAATCGCGAGATAAAAGCGCAACGCTCAAGGAACGAGTTAACTTGCATGCTAAGAAAACTGTAACTGTCAAACATAAGATAACAGTGTCAAAATTCTCGTTTCGATGAGCTCTATCCTAATTTAATATAATATTCACATTTCTAATCTTCCTTATTAAAAATTAATTTATTGACTAATTATCTACTAATTTAACCGGGGTTTACACTGGTTATAACCAGATCCTTATGCATTCAGAAGACCAAAGCAAAACAGCTTTCATAACGGAACATGAAAATTTTTGTTATAAGGTAATGCAATTTGGCCTAAAGAATGTAGGTGCAACATATCAAAGACTAATAGACAAGATCTTCCACAAGCAAATAGGTCGAAACATGGAGATCTACGTAGATGACATGGTGGCCAAAACTCCATCACAAGGATCACACTGTGACGACCTAGAAAAAATCTTCAGACGAATCCGAGCATATAATATGAGACTCAATCCAGAGAAATGCGCTTTTGGGGGTACAAGGAGGAAAGTTCCTCGGATTTATGTTGACTTCACGAGGAATTGAAGCAAACCCAGAAAAATGTGAGGCTATACTTAAAATGACAAGTCCGAAAACAATTAAAGAAGTACAACAGTTAACAGGAAGGGTGGCCACACTGTCACGATTCCTGCCCACATTAGCAAACCGATCATACCACTTCTTCAGGACGATCTCAAATACCAAGAAGTTTGATTGGACTGATGAGTGCGAAAATTCATTTGCCAAGTTGAAAGCTATCTTATCCTCCCTGCCAATATTACAAAGGCCAGAGATCGGTAAACCTTTATATTTGTATTTATCTGTTTCTAACTATTCTATAAATTCAGTACTCGTTGTTGAAATAGGAAAAGTACAGAAACCGGTATACTTTGTCAGTAGAATCATGCAACCAGTGAAAAAAAGGTATCCTAGAATAGAACAGTTGGCCTTGTCATTGGTAACAATGGCAAAAAGGCTAAGGCACTATTTCCAAAGCCACACAGTAATAATCAGAACGGACCAACCGCTGCGACAAATACTGACAAAGCCAGAATTGGCAGGACGACTAACTAAGTGGTCCATCGAGCTTTCCAAGTTCGATATTCAATGTGAATCACGACCGACTTTAAGATCACAAATTTTGTATCCGAGTTTACAACTAGTGAGCAACACGAGGAACAGGTTTGGAAATTGCAGGTAGATTGAGCCTCAAACCGTGATGGAAGCGGAGCCGGAATCGTGCTTAGGGAAGGGGAGGCAGTAGTTTCCGAGCAGTCACTTCAATTCCATTTCATAGCAAGCAACAATCAAGCCAAGTATGCGGCACTAATAGCAGGACTAAAGCTCGCTCTCAGCTTCTGTATACGATGCCTAACGGTCTTTTGTGATTCTCTGTTGGTGGTTCAACAAATTAAAGGAGATTTCAGGTAAAAGATCCTCTACTAGAGCAATATTGGCTCATAGCAAAGGATCTAATCTCGAAATTTGATAACTTTATTATAATGCACGTGCATAGAGAACAGAACACTAGGGCAGATATACTATTTAAACTAGCTGCCACCAGAGCAAATGCACACACTTCCACACTAACACAGCTCACACTAGAAAAACCTAGTATCGAATCATTGTGCATAATGAGTATCACCCAGGTAAACGACTGGAGAATGCCTTTCCTTGAGTATATTAATGCAGGGACCATTCCGAAGAATGAGGCGAACCCCCAACTCTTTAGGCAAAAAGCAAGCTTTTACACAACTGTGGCAAACAACTTATACAGGAGAGAATTCTCACAACTGCTCCTAAAATGCCTTGGCAAATATGAAGCCGATGAAGTTATGGCCGAAGTCCATGAGGGCGTGTGCGGCAACCATATAGGAGGGCAAGCACTAAAAGCCAAGATCATCCGGACGCGACATTATTGGCCGATGATGAAAAGGGATTGTATAGCAAAGGTCAAGGCATGTGACAACTGTCAAAAGCACACTTCCATTTCAATGAAGCCAGCCGAGGTGTTACACAGTATGGAGGTAAGCTGGCCTTTCTATAGGTGGGGGCTGGACATCCTTGGCCCATTCCCAAGAGCACCGAGACAGGTAAAATTTCTCTTAGTTTCAATAGATTACTTCTCAAAATGGATAGAGGCACATCCATTAGCCAAAATAACAGCTGAAAAGGTACAAACTTTCATATGGAGAAACATCATATGTATGTTTAGAATTTTCAGAGAGATAATATCGGATAACGGTAGACAATTTACAGATAGTAAACTCACATCATTTTTGAAAAATTTTAACATGCAACATCATTTTAGCTCGGTCGAGCACCCACAGACAAATGGACAGGCCGAAGCTGCTAACCGAATAATCTTGCAGGCAATAAAAAAGAAGCTCACTTAAGCGAAAGGAGAATGGGCGGATTTGATCCCAGAAATATTATGGAGCTATAACACTACAATACAAACCACTACAAGCGAGACTCCATTTAGGTTGGTCTACGGCAAGGAG